>NC_091233.1:8028276-8288276 GCF_040958095.1 Procambarus clarkii | reverse complement strand
TAGACTTTACGTCTCACTCCATCTTACCTTTTGGTTACCTAAGAGACCTTAAATCAAAAGAAAATTATCTTTATGATCAAGATCACTACTGTTTGGAAATGGAAGCTGCAGGTGCTGAGCATATTTCCTCTGCCACTCTTAGCAAAATTTTCTGTCCCTTACGACCCATTGAGGTTTCTACAAGGAAGTGTTGCGGCCTCAACGAATACTTCAACCTTACTGATAAACACTGTCATCCAAGATCGTCCAATGTGAGTGACTATAATGATTTAGTGCAAGAATTCACAAGGAATTACACAAACGTGACGTCCATCCACTGGAACACCTCGAAGCTCATTTGCAGGCACGGTGAGCCCCGAAGAGTCAGCCCCGACCAAGCCTTTCTCGACTCCTCGAACCAACTATGTGAACGTCAGTCTGGGCAGTGTTACCAGAGTTCACTCTACTGTATTGAATATTCCTGGGCAGAAGGTACTCCAGCGATGGTGGCTGAGGCATCTATATGTCCCGTTGACTCCTTCTACAAATGCTGTCCCCGCGGCCATATACTTACTAAGTCTGGCTGCATTAGTGCCTCGAGGGAAGATGTCTCGCCATATATGTTGCAGTTGCTAGAAGAAATGGAACCTAAATTTGGTATTCCTGCTAGAACCAATGATTGCCATTGCGTTGAAAAGCTGATCAATGTTAGTGACTCTAATATTCACTGGTGGAAGAGCAAGCCTCAATATCCCCCAGTAGACATAAAGGCAAAAAATTCCTCAGCCATTCGGTACTGTGTAGATGATTACCGCGGCCCGGACAACCACACTGTAACAGTTGCTATCGTGTGTTACACCGAGGTTGGGAACGTACGCAAGTGTTGTCCCTCTGGCCAGTATATGGAGAATGATACTTGCGTCACCGACAGTCTCGGACTCTCACTACTGCATGACCCTTTGCTGAGTGCAGCTAATTTAACAAAGCTAACTGATAATTCTTTCCCTACTTGTGAAACTGAAAACGGCTACCATCTTTACTACATGGGCAGGAGGTCCTCCGAGGAGGACTACGGGGAGATGATGGACAACCAGGAGCTACAGCTGGTAAATATGGACGCGGGCTGCCACCTTAATAATAAAAGTATCAAACGTGAGAATTACTGCCTTGAATACTTCGGGAACGCTACAGTCCAACATCTAAATGTTGGCATGAAAGACTATGTAACAATGTTAACAGTTTGGAGGTTAACTTACACCAACACCAGCCTCCTGTTTCACCTTGTGTCAGAAACTGTTTACAGTTGAAGTTACACTAATACCTACACCAGATCGCTTCACCAATGACTGCTGACAGTTAGATAACCTAACCTAACTTAACTTACCCTGGCGCCCCCTGACCTTCCTCCTTCTCCCTCCTTTAGGTGAAGACGCTGGCTGGGCGGCTCCAGCTGAGCTACGTGTTGACCTCCCTGGTTGGGTTCCTGCTCCTGGCCGTCAACATGGTCGTACCGTTTTACCAGGACAGTCTCGCGTGCTACATCATGTGTGAGTGCCTCTTGTCTTGACTTTCTCACATACGCACACGTCGACGTTATCCGCTGTTATCGTTCATTACACGGCTGAGGAATACATTTGGGGCTCTCGCGGCTGTGTGGACTATGCTCGGGGGTCGTAGTCTTAAGGACCCCGGGTTCGCTTCCCGCCTGAGGCAAAAACAAATAGACCGAGTTTATTTCACCCTGATGCTCCTGTTCACCTTGCAGTAAATAGGTACCTGGGAATAAGACAGCTGCTACGGGGTGCTTCCTGGGGATGCGTACTCACCTAGTTGTACTCACCTACTTGTGCTTGCGGGGGTTGAGCCCTAGCTCTTTGGTCCCGCCTCTCAACTGTCAATCAACTGGTGTACAGATTCTTCAGCCTACTGGGCTCTATCATATCAACATTTGAAACTGTGTATGGAGTCTCCCTCCACCACATCACTTCCTAATGCATTGAATCTGTTAACTACTCTGACACTAAAAAAAAAAAACTTTCTAATGTCCCTGTGGCTCATCTGGGTACTAAGTTTCCACCTGTGTCCCCTTGTTCGTGTTCCACCTGTGCTGAAGAGTTTGTCTTTGTCCACCCTGTCAATTCCCCTAAGAATATTGTAGGTGGTAATCATGTCTCCCCCTACTCTTCTGTTTTTCAGAGATGTGAGGTTCAGCTCCCTTAGCCTTTCCTCGTATGCCATCAGACTAGTCTGGTGGCATACCTCTGAATGGGAACTATCAGGGGGAAAGCGCCAAGCCATTTTACTATATAGCACTGGGAAGGGGGCCAGGATAAAGATTTGGGAAGTGATGGGAGGAAGGAATGGTGCCCAACCACTTGGACGGTCGGGGATTGAACGCCGACCTGCATGAAGCGAGACCGTCGCGCTACCGTCCAGTCCAAGTGGTTGAGCAGGCATACTTCTGAGTCTTCTTTAACTTTGTCTTGTCTTTAACTTGGTATGGACTCCAGGCTGGAGCTGCATTCTCCAGGATTGGTCTTACGTTAGTGGTATACAAGGTCTTGAACGATTCCTCACACAAGTTTCTAAAGGCAGTTCTTGTGTAAGCCAGTCTAGCATATGCCGCTGACGACATCCTTTTGATGTGGGCCTCTTGGGATTGGTTCAATGTGATATCAACCCCCAGATCATTCTCTCTATTTGACTCTTGTAGGATTTCACCTCCCAGATGGTACCTTGTGTTTAGCCTTCTGCTCCCTTTGCCTAATTTCATTACCTTAAACTTTCCTGAGTTGAACTTTAGTAGCCATTTTCTAGACCATTGCACCAGTTTGTCCAGGTCGTTCTGTAGTCTCTGTCTATCTTCATCTGTCTTGATTCTTCTCATAATTTTTGCATCATCAGAAAATATTGAGAGGAATGAGTCTATACCCTCTGGAAGGTCGTTTACATATATTAGAAACAGGATGGGTCCAAGTACAGAGCCCTATGGAACCCCTCTGGTGACATCTCGCCACTTTGATGTCTCCCCCCTCACAGTTACTCGTTGTTTCCTGTTGCTTAGATACTCCCTTATCTACTGGAGCACCTAACCTTTTACTCCTGTCTGTTGCTCTAACTTTTGTAACGCCTTTTTGTGAGGTACTGTGTCAAAGGCTTTCTGATAGTCCAAGAAAATGCAGTCTGCCCACCCTTCTCTTCCCTGCCTAATTTGTGTTGCTTGGTCATAGAATTCTATTTAACCTGTGAGGCACGATTTACCATCTCTGAGCCCATGCTGGTGGTGTGTTACAAAGCTATTTTCCTCCAGATGCTCTACCAGCCTTTTCCTCACGATCTTCATCACTTTGCATGATATACAAGTTAGGGAAACTGGCCTGTAGTTCAGTGCCTCTTGCCTGTCACCCTTTTTGTATATTGGGACTACATTAGCTGTCTTCCAGCTTTCCGGTAGGTCTCCTGTTTCCAGTGACCTGTTATACACTATAGAGTGTGGCACACTTAGTGCCTCTGCACCTTCTTTTAGTATCCACGGGGAAATTTTATCAGGTCCAACAATCTTTTTTGTCACATTCAGCTCCAACAGATTCCTTTTGACCTCATCACTGGTGAGGTCAAAATCCTCCAAAGTTGCTTGGTTTGCCTCTTCATTTAGTGCAGGGACTTCTCCTTGTTCTATTGTGAAGACCCCCTGGAATCTCTTGTTGAGTTCTTCACACACCTCCTTGTCAATCTCTGTGTATCCGTTCTCCCCTTTCTCAGTTTCATCAATTGTTCCTTCACTGCTGTTTTCCTCCTGATGTGGCTGTGGAGCAGTTTTGCTTGGGTCTTGGCTTTACTCGCGATGTCATTTTCATACTGTCTCTCTGCTTCTCTCCTCACTGTGAGGTCATTTCTGGGCCTCTGGTATCTCTCCTTGCTCTCTGGTGTTCTGTTATACCTGTAGTTTCTCCATGTTCTTTTACTCAATTGCTTTGCTACCGTACATTCCTGGTTGAAGCATGGATTCTTCTGTAGCTTTCCGTTTTTCTCTTTTTCGACCGGGATAAACCTGTATGCAGCTTCCTGGCACTTCTGGGTGACATAATCCATCATATCCTGTACAGTCTTTTCTGAGTTGTTTCCCATGGTATTCCCCTCAGGAAGTTCCTCATCTCGTCATATTTTCCTCGTCGGTAATTCAGTCTTTTCCCTTCCAATCCCATCCTTGTATAGGTTATCCCTACTTCTACCAGATACTCAAATGTCAATACACTGTGGTCACTCATTTCCATGGGGGGCTTCTAATTTGACTTCCCTTATTTTTTACTCATTCAAGGTGAATATCAGGTCGAGTCTAGCTGGTTCGTCATTCTCTCTCATTCTTGCGGGTCCCTTGACATGTTGACTCAGAATGTTCCTTGTTGTCACTTTAATTTATTTATTTATATTTATATACGAGAAGGTACATTGGGTTCATGAGAGTACAGAGACTTGAAGTTTTACATTCTTGTAAAGCCACTAGCACGCATAGCGTTTGGGGCAGATCCTTAATCTAACTTATGTACAAAACTACATTGTAAGAAAGTACAAAATCACACCGTAAGAAGGTATAAAAACGCATTGCAAGAAAGTACAAGAAAAAACATCGTATAAGAAATTTGGCAGAAAAAAGTAGATACATTAAAGTAAATTTAAGGGTACAAAGTAATCCACAGGTACATTTTAGCAAATTTTGAGTTTATTGCAAGATATAATGTAGCAAACTATGTGTATATTTTGATATAGGATAGCAGCAATGATTACAATGGTAAGTTGTATGGTATAGGTACATATATTGGGGGATAGGGTAGCACTAGATTCAATACGAGTTTCAAGGAAACTATGAAGATGAAATTAGGTACTTTTTGGTTATATTTTTGTATAAGGCAAAAGTTGGACAGCTTTTCAATTCATTAGGGAGTGAGTTCCACAGACTAGGTCCCTTTATTTGCATAGTGTTTACACAGATTAAGTTTGACTCTGGGGATATCAAAGAGATATTTATGTCTGGTGTGGTGATTATGTGTTCTATTACATCTGTCAGGGAAGAGTTTTAGAACAGGGTTTGCACTTAAGAAAAGGGTTTTGTAAATGTAACTGACACAAGAGAATGTGTGGAGTGAATATATCTTTAGCCTGTTTAGGGATTTGAACAGGGGGAGCTGTGTGTTGTCTGAAAGCAGAGTTTGTTATTGTCCTGATAGCAGATTTTTGCTGAGTGATAATGGACTTGAGGTAGTTTGAAGAGGTTGAACCACATGCACAGATACCATAAGTAAGATAGGGATAGATAAGTGCATAATATAGTGAGATGAGAGCAGAGTAGGGAACATAATACCTGATCTTAGAGAGTATACCAACTGTTTTCGATACTTTTTTGGTTATGTGTTGTATGTGGGTGCTGAAGTTGAGTCTCTTGTCTAAGTATAGGCCTAGGAACTTTCCATTATTTTTATTGCTGATGTTAACATTGTCTATCTGAAGCTGAATTGCATTTGTTGATTTGCTTCCAAATAGGATGTAGTAGGTCTTTTCTATGTTTAGTGTGAGTTTGTTGGTTGACATCCATAAGTGGACTTTTTTTAATTCATTGTTTACAACATTATTTAATATGAGTGGGTTCGGGTCTGAGTAGATGAGGGTAGCATCATCAGCAAACAATATAGGTTTAAGCATGCTAGAGACATTAGGCAGATCATCGATGTATATAAGAAATAAGAGGGGTCCTAGGATGCTGCCCTGTGGCACCCTTACAGTTAATGGTCGATTGGGAGAGGTTATATCAATGATGGCTACGTATTGGTGTCTGTCACTAAGATAGGATCGGATATAGTTCAGGGCAAGGCCATGCCTTCCATAATGATGGAGTTTAAGTAAAAGGTAGTTAGTGTTAACTGTATCAAAGGCATTTCTCAGGTCAATGAAGAGTCCAATCGGAAACTCATTTTTGTCAAGGGCTGAGAAGATTAAGTTAAGCAGACTAACAATTGCATCATTGGTAATCTTTTGGGAGCGGAAGCCAACTGACAGGGAGTTAGTATGTTGAATTTTACGAGATAGGACTAGAGCTGTTTGTAAATAATGTTTTCAAATATTTTTCATAATATAAGTAGATTTGAGATTGGTCTGTAATTGTTTATGTCTGCCGGATTGCCTCCTTTATGAACAAGCGTTACTCTTGCTTTTTAAGGATATCAGTGAAGGTATGACACTCTAGAGATTTGTTGAGCAGCAAAGCTATGGATGGTGCAAGGGCATGGGAGGCACTCTTGTATACCATGGATAGGATTTCACTAATGTTTCCAGCTTTGGTTTTTAGTGAGTGAATGGTGGACACAACATCTGTAGGGCTGATTGGGGAGAGGAGAAAATAGTTTGGATAGGTACCTGAAAGATATGTGGTAACATGTGTCTGAGTCTGTGGGATTTTTCGGGCAAGGTTAGCATCAATCGATGAAAAGAAGCTATTAAATTCAGTTGCTGTTTCAAGATCTGTTGCAAGTGTATAACCATCCTTGGAGATTTTTATCTGGTTATGTGAATGTTGTTTAGCTCCTAGAATGTTAGAGATGGCTCACCATGTGTTTTTCATGTTGCCTTTTGCTTCTTTGAATCTATTCTAATAATAGGAAACTTTTGCTTTTCTTTTTAGCATTGACGAGTACCTCTTAACTTCTTCCTTAGCAACTAGGTCAATCCTAATTTTTTTTTCATATTCATGTTTCTTGTCGATTGCTTTGAGTATGCCATTTGTTAATCAGGGATTATTTAACCTTTTGCCAGTTACTTGCTTGGTGAGGAGAGGACAATAAGTATTGTAATGGCTTAGGGTTTTGGAAAGGAAGAGGTTAGTTAATGAATTTATATCCTGTGTATGATTAAATTCAGATTCCCAGTTTATATTGTTTAGACATTTGTGAGATTGCCTATTGCTGCTTCACTGTGTAACCTAAAGGTAAGTTTCTTGTTAGCTGGTGGTGTTATGACCTTGTTCGCTTCGAGGATGGTAGGATAGTAGTCAGTTGTTCTGTCAATGATTATACCAGATGTAAGGGGAGCTGTTATGTTGGTCCATAAATGATCCACGGTAGTAGCGGATGTTTGAGTGAATCGGGTGGGCCTGGTGGTTGCAGGGATTAACATACAGGAGTTCATGCTGTTTAGGAAATAGTCGACTTGTGGGCTATTTTGTTGACCTAGGTCAATACTGAAGTCACCTCACAGAATTATGTGATTTTTGCTGAAATTGAATATTAAAACATATTACCAAACATTCTGAGAGATAAACATATACATTTCCTCCTTTACACAAGTAATTTTTGCTGAGGTTGTTGTTTATGATAAGATTCCTTAAGTTATCTGAGAATGTAGCTATGTTAATATTGGGAAATCTATAGATGGCTCCAATACTCAAGGAGGATTTAAGGGATTTAATAAAAAATTGAGCAAAGGTATATGCATAGTAGCCATCTCTATCACTAATGACAATATTGCAGATGAAAGTATCGTGGTAGTATATGGCTGTGCCACTTCCTTTTTTGTTTGGCCTACAGTTGTGAATGGCTCTATAACCAGCTAAGTTGTAAAGTTGGGTATGGTCATTACTTAGCCAGGTTTCTGTTAAAATAATGAACCATACTTTAGTACCTAGTGCTGCGAGTAGTACATTTATATCGTCAAAATGTTTACCAAGTGATCTGACATTTTGTTTGAAAACTGATAAGCAGGAGTTATTTTGGAGTTAGTTTTTTGTTTGGTGTGTTGTGTAATACCTGCAGTAATGATCAGTGTGTTGGTTATTATATATTTTTGATAGTATATTTGGTTCGGGATCAATATCAGCTTTCATTTGGATGCAATGGAGTCAAAGTACAATAAGGAAAGCAATTACAGAGCAGTAAAGTACTAAATCTGCTAACAATATAAAATGATTAATGTAAAAAATAAAAATAAAAAAAATGCAAATACATATATAATAGAAACAAATAAAGTAAAATGAAGATCACTGAATTGAGACAGTAATAGCAAATAACAAATTATAACTAATATAAAACAATAGCTTATTTTACTAAAGTAATTACACTATAGTTAATTACTAAAGTTACACTAAAACAAAATGAGTTAGATTACTTAGCGTTACACTCAGGTACACTGAAAGTAATAGTTTACACTAGAGGACACAGGCAAAGTCAGTGTACAATGGAGCAAGGGAGTGTGCGAGTATGGAGTATAAAAATAATGAATAATTTGAGTAAGTAAGTAAGTAATTATCAAAAGAAGGCACCAAGCCGGGAAGGCTATGTAGCAATTTGAGTAAGAAAAACATAAAAAATGGAAATACGCATATATATAATAGAAACAAGTGAAGTAAAAGAGGTTACTGCATTGATACAGTAATAGCAAAATAACAATTCAGTAACTGGCAAACGAAGAAATGAACAATAAAAAATAGTGGGTTGAACAAGAGAAAAAAAAGAAAAACAATAACATGAATGATAAATTTAAAAATGTTTTGTAATGAAAGACAGAGCTATAGCAGCACATTTTGGTTATTAGAGGAAACAATAATTTATAATCTGGTTATTCAGCTGTTATCCCACAGTCATCGAGGAAACACCTGAGGTGTGCCTCAGTGGTTATTTCAGAAGTTTTTCCAGAGTCAGTCTTCTTAGCTAGAATTTTACCATCTCGCATAAAACAAGGTTTAATTGATCCAATGGCATTTTTATAGATTCCACGCAGTTTAAAGAAGAGTCTTTGTCTGATCCTCGTCAGACATTCATTCACATAAACAGAGGTTTGACTAGAGACTGCAGCTTTGATAAGGTCTGACTTGCGGGAGCAGCTATCTAATTTCACATGAAATTTTCTGTAATTCGTACCAGATGATTTGGTACCTATAAGCTGATTTGATGTCTCTTGTTTGAATTGAATGATTCATCTTTTTATGCAATTCCTGGATCACTATGGCAGCACAGTCTTCTCCGTCAATTTCTTGGGGAAAGTCTTGTGAGGAGAGAACGACAGAATCAAGGAGCTTATGTTGGTCTGTTTCGTCTTGGGTAACTATGTTGCTGTTGTTGGGTGTTAAGATGGTTCTCAAACTTTTGCAACATTTTTTCCTGTTTCCTAGTGGTTTCTGCTGGTTTAAAGTTAGAAACTGTGTCATTAAGAGAGCTTAAATCCTGTTCGAAGAGGCCGACTCTAGTAGACAGATCGTGATTATTGTTGAGCATGGCTTTAGCTTCAACTTGTAGGTTCATTATTATGGCCGACTGCTCTTCGATTACTGATATTTGGTCTTCATATATCTGGGTTAATAACTTGAGCCAAGGGTTATCAGCGAAGCGCTTGAGTTCGGAACAAGGGGCGGCAGCTCGTTTAAAATACCCTTGAGACCAAATACAGTTGTGTGTGTGAATTTACTATTTGTGTATTTATTTTTTGTGCCTGCAGAATCGAGCTATTAGCTCTTGAACCCCGCCTTTCCAACCAATCTATTTTTCTTCTATTATGTCTAATACATATGTTTCTAACACACGCGTGCACACACACACACCAAACTCTTGGAAGTTGGCTTCACCAACGAACTCTCACCGTTCCTGATGACTCTGCCACCGCTCCAATTTTGTCAGCTGCTCCGTGACCCCACAGCTACCCACAGATAATGTAGCATCCCCAGAAGGCAGCTAAGTACACAGTGACCCAAATGTGATTGAAACAAACGACAAGACCAACCCATATCCCATTTCGTCCTCATTAGTGTTGTTCCCTGGAGGAAGCTGTTCCCGACGATACTTGCTGCCACATCGACAAGTCTTCCCCATTTGCCTGCCTACATTTATCCTGCATAACAAACCCAAGCCCGGTAAGGCCACTAAGAAAGATAGCACACCTATCAGGAATAACCCAACTAGCCAGGCTAGCAACAGCAACAGCCCTCCCTCCTCTCCTGTCCCCACAATCCCTCCTTTCACCCCAACCCCCCAAGCCCACTCTCTTCCCCTACCCCCCCAAGCCCCCCTCTTTTTCCCCCACCCCCAAGCCCTCCCTTCGCCCCCACCCTCTCCAAACCAGATCCTCCCAGCCCCCTCGTAACCCAGGTCCCCCATACCCTCAGGTCCCCCTCACAACCCACGGCCCCCCCCCCCCCCACCTCCTTTCCCCCTCCCCATCCCGGACCCTCCATATTTACCTACTCCAGTGGAATCAACAGAAACTGAGATTGGACAGAAAAGAGTCAGCTTCAAGGTGATGTACTCGAACATAAATGGGATTACAAGCAAGGGAAGTGAACTTAGGGAAAGAGCACAAGAAGTAAACCCGGATGTAATTGGACTCACAGAAACAAAACTCTCAGGAATCATAATGAATATGGTGTTCCCTCAGGACTACAATGTAATAAGGAAAGAGAGGGAGGGTAGGGGAGGAGGCGGAGTAGCTCTACACATGAGAAAGGAATGGTGTTTCAAGGATTTGTTATCCCAGGCTGCAAGGGATTTAGAGACTACATAACTGGCACCATGACGATGGGAGGACCAAGAGTAGTAGCAGAAGTGATATATAACCCTCCACCAAACGACAGAAGACCCAAGCAAGAGTATGACAGAAACAACATGGTAGTTAACAATATAATTGAGAGGGCAGCCTCTGCTGCCTGTAGAATTCGTACCATCTGCTCATCATGGGGACTTCAATCACGGAAGGACAGACAGGGAGAACAAGGAACTGCATGGAGGAGAGGAAACTTGAAGAGCTAAACTACTGAAGGTGGCAACAAAAACTTTTTAAGCCAGCATGTCAGGGAACCCAAAAGAATGAGGGGAAACTATGAACCAGCGAGACTGGACCTAGTTTTCACTCTGAATGACTCATACATAAGGGAAATTGACTTCGAGGCCCCAGTAGGAATGAGCGATCACAGTGTACTGACGTTTGAGTATCTGGTCGAAGAAGGGATAAAGTACTCGATAAAGGGAACTGAAAGCAAAAGGCTAGCATTCCGCAAGGGAAACTATGAGGAGATTAGAAAATTCATAACGGATATAACATGTGAAACAGAGCTCAGGGGAAAGGCGGCCCAAGACATGATGGAATATATCACGCAGAAGTGTAAGGAGGCAGCAGAAAAGTTTATCCCGGCCCAAAAAGAAAAAAATTAAATGCAGATGAGAAACCCATGGTTTAATCAGAGATGTAAGCTAGCTAAGCAACTAAGTAAAAGAGCATGGAGAAACTATAGAAATAACAGGACACTTGAGAGCAGAGAAGGATACCAGAGAGCCAGGCATGAACCCGTCAGGGTAAGAAGAGAGGCAGAAGGGCAATATGAAAACAACATAGCAAGTGTTATGGATCACGGTCCCCCACATCACTGTTAAGAGACACGGACAAGACCCCCACTTTATAGTTATGAGAGGGAGTAACCTTCAGCATCACTGGAACACATAGCCTGGCCAAATATCAATCAATGTTCTAGGGGAAAGAAAGGCTTGCAAAAAACATTCCAGTTTACTGGCATTAATATAAATCCACATAATATTAAAATAATAACCAGCTACTAACTCACACACAATTTCTTTATCCAGCTTCTCATCAGCTGGGCATGATCATTCAAAAAGTTCTGGAAACTGCATCAATCAACACTAGCTGACACCAGGAACTTTGCCTGTCACAGTGGAGCCCTAGCGCCTATATGTTGTTAATACCAATACAGGGTGGTGGTGTCACAACCAGTAACACACGAGGAATGAGGAAACAATATCACATAGAGCACCATGGCATTACTTAAGTTCCTCAGAATATCACCTCACAAAGACGTATAAAAACCTCTACCATCTGATATGCATAATGAACAACAATAGAAATGATCAATGTTAATACACACTGTTACATGACAATAATCTAGCAGTCACACTACACAAATCAGTTCCCAAATCTTGGACCAGAACGCTACAGGTGCGTTCACCTGGAATGGTCAATGAGTAGTAACTGCCCTCAGCCAAGCTGGTCGGAAACGACACTGGATCCAAACTCCATACGTCAACTGATCCTCCACTTTCAAATAATCTCAAGCTCATTATAGACATAACTAGATCATGAAACTCTAATTTAATATACAACAAAGTAAAGATTATAAGACAGAACCTTACATAATGATATATAACAAGAATTCAGTACATTAGAGAATTTATCATGATATAAAAATAAGTACACAAAGAATTCGTATTGGTAAGACATGGCAACGCTGGCGCGAGTCGGTACATCAGAGAAGGGGGGGGGGAGGGTTAAGGGAGGATTCAAGACGTCGGCCAACCGTTAATGCATGTGTATACAATACAAAATAAAGTAGATTATATATATATATATATATATATATATATATATATATATATATATATATATATATATATATTATAGTCTTTGAAAATGTAATAAGTTATTACGAAACGCGTTCAAGTGTCGCGTCAGACTAAAAATAAAAATGAATTTTGGACAATTGATTTTTCAATTACCATCGACAGTGAAAAGAAACATACGAAATATTGAGAAAATTCGTGTTAGAATTATTAATCTTACTTTTTCAGTCATATTTAATAACATATGTTTACAAGAAAGACTGCTACCAAAATATACTAATATTAAAACGCACGACCCAGCAGCAAGGAATCAAGCCTTCACGATAAAATATCGCCAAGATCTGATTCGAAATCAGATACACAAGGCAGAAAATGAAATCAAAGAAAACAAAACGCAATTACTTCATGCTACAAACCAATGGAGAAACAGCAACATCGACGAAAACCTCCGTACTCGTACCGAGCAACACCTCGACATCCTCACAGATCGACATCACCTCAGCACCGAAACCAGGATAATAAAAAAACTAACAACATTACATGGAGGACCTATGGCGATTCCACGACCAAGAGACAGCTTCCTGAACCTTGCTGGAATCAACCTCACTGAGGACCAAGTTACTCTACTAAATCTGGGTATCAACTGTCACGTTATATCCAGACCAAGTGAGATGGCCCGGAAAGTGGAGTTGGAGATCCTGTTAGACGACATATTCGACCTCGGGACACAAAAGAAGGTCACCACCAAAGACACCTTGCAAGCAGAACTTATTGCAGAAGGAAGAAAGATTCGAGGCAACTACAGAAGCACCATACTGTCCCACGAGCTCAAAGCGGCAGCTAAGAGCCTTCGTGAGAACAAGGAGATGACAAGTCGCCAATATACGTCATTCTTAAAAAAGACGAATATCTGGCGAAAATGAACCTCATACTCTTTGACCAAACTAAATTCCAAAGGGTAACGAAGGACACTACAACTGAATTGAAAGCAAAGGTTAACAGATTGATCGAAACTGTGAACGCCAAGAAATCCGGACTCCACCTGCCAAAGATTATTGGGGAATACAAACCTGGGTATGCGTATGGAAATGTCAAGACACACAAGCCTGGAAACCCACTTCGGCCAATCATCAGCCAGATACCCACACCTACGTATAGACTGACAAAGTGACTCAACGGCTTGCTGACCCCTTATGTCCCTTGCGCCTTCAGCCTGAAGTCTTCAAAGGAATTTGTTGACTTACTGCTGGGAACACGGGCTGCAGGGATAAGAACCTCGTTGGACGTAGAATCACTGTTTACCAACGTACCTGTGGATGAAACAATCGGGATGATAGCGGATAGAGAGTATCATGATCCGGCCTGTACTCCTCTTGACATACCAGAAAACATTCTAAGGAAACTACTCCAAGCTTGTACTAAAGAGGCACCCTTCTTGAGCCCGGAGGGGCACATGTATAAGCAAGTAGATGGGGTTGCCATAGGTACTTCCCTAGGTGTCCTGTTTGCGAACTTCTACATGAGTACCTTCCGAACAGAAGGTCTTAGTCGACATGAACTTGAAACCGGCTATATATTGCAGATATGTTGACATTTTTACACAGGTACCTGATGTCAGACAACTGCAGGAGCTGAAAGAGGCATTTGAGCGGAATTCTGTGTTGCGTTTCACTTACGAGATGGAGAAGGATGGGAAGCTGCCCTTTCTAGATGTAAGTCATGGAAAGGAGAGGAGGTTTCCACACTGCAGTCTACACTAAGGAAACAAACATAGGAATGTGCCTCAATGCCAACAGTGACTGCCCAGACAGGTACAAGATGAGTGTTATTAATGCTTATGTCGACTGTGCTCTCAGCCACAGCTTAGGATGGAAGCAAGTCGATGAAGAACTCTGTAGGGTAAGGCAGGTCCTAGTCAACAACGGCTTCTCCAATGATTTCGTTGAAGACATCATAAGAAGGAAGGTGAAACGCCAAGCAACCTCTGAGGAGACAACTAACACAACACCTGTACCCCCTTTTAGACTATTTTACAGGAACTTCTTTTCCACAGCTCATAAAACGGAGGAAAGAGTCCTGAAAGGCATTGTTAATAGCAACGCTATCCCTACAAACAAAAATCAGAAGATACAATTGACGATTTACTATAAAACCAAAAGCGGCCAACCTACTCATGAGAAACTCTCCAGACACAAAGCAGAACTCTTTAAAAGAGACCAACGTCGTCTATGCCTTCAAATGCCCACTTGGGGACTGTAAGCCTCAAAGAACTCAGTATATAGGCAAGACAACAACATCTCTTTCCTGGCGATTAACGACGCATAAGCAACAGGGCTCCATTAAGGAACATATAATCTCTTCCCACAACCTGATAATCACCAGAGAAGTCTTAACAAACAACACAGAAATCATCGATAGATACAGCGATAGCAAGCGGCTTGACATCTGCGAGGCACTACACATCAAGAAGTCAACACCAGCAATCAACAGCCAATTAATGCCCACTTCACTATATTCTACCCACTTCAAGACTCCGCACCAATATAGAAGCATCAAGAAATATGGGCCAATAGGCCCTTTGCAGTTTCTTCCTTTCTTCCCTTTAATTTACCCAATTTATACCCATTGCACCGTGTTCTGTCTTGTGTTGAAAGTTTGCTCTATCTTGTGTTGAAAGTTTTGTTCACCTCATCCAAACCTGTTGTAACATATATACCCGCATTTGGGTTGAGGTGATATGATGAAAGCTGTTTAAATGATAGCATAGTAGAACACTGTTTAGTGTTTGTAGGTTATAGTTGTGTGTGTGTAAACTAAAGTCTTTGAAAATGTTATAAGTTATTACGAAACGCGTTCAAGTGTCGCATCACACTAGAAATAAAAATGAATTTTGGAGAATTGATTTTTCAATTACCATCGACAGTGAAAAGAAACATAAGAAATACTGAGAAAATTCGTGTTAGAATTATTAATCTTACTTTTTCGGTCATATTTAATAATATATGTTTACAAGAAAGACTGCTACCAAAATATACTAATATATATATACTAATGTATATCGTGTCCTTACTACAAGATAGTAAGGACAAGACCAGAAGATAACGATGCCAACACAGAAGACAATGTCCAACATAATAGGCCAATTACACTGGATTAATTTTTGTGTTTAGATAGGAGCTGCCTCGTATGGGCCAATAAGCCTTCTGCAGTTACCTCTATGTTTCACCTCACATTTATCCCTTATGTATCCCCCCGTGTTTTCACCTTTATTGTATTATCACCTGACCCAGTGCGGGTATAAAATCAACTAGCATTGTAAGATCTGTTCACTTGAGAATGAACCATGGAGGTTCGAAACGTTGTGCAAATTATATAAATAAGTGTAATACACTCTACATAAGAACATAAGAACATAAGAACAAAGGTAACTGCAGAAGGCCTATTGGCCCATACGAGGCAGCTCCTATTCTATAACCACCCAATCCCACTCATATACTTGTCCAACCCGTGCTTGAAACAATCGAGGGACCCCACCTCCACAATGTTACGCGGCAATTGGTTCCACAAATCAACAACCCTGTTACTGAACCAGTATTTACCCAAGTCTTTCCTAAATCTAAACTTATCCAATTTATATCCATTGTTTCGTGTTCTGTCCTGTGTTGATACTTTTAATACCCTATTAATATCCCCCCGGTTATGTCCATTCATCCACTTGTAAACCTCTATCATGTCACCCCTAACTCTTCGCCTTTCCAGTGAATGCAACTTAAGCTTTGTTAATCTTTCTACATATGAAAGATTTCTAATTTGGGGAATTAACTTAGTCATCCTACGCTGGACACGTTCAAGTGAATTTATATCCATTCTATAATATGGCGACCAAAACTGAACTGCATAATCTAAATGGGGCCTAACTAGAGCAAGATATAGCTTGAGAACCACACCAGGTGTCTTGTTACTAACGCTGCGATTAATAAATCCAAGTGTCCGATTTGCCTTATTACGAACATTTATGCATTGATCCTTTTGTTTTAAATTCTTACTAATCATAACTCCCAGATCCCTTTCGCAATCCGACTTCGCAATCACAACACCATCTAGCTCGTATCTTGTAACTCTATCATCATTACCTAACCTCAGAACTTTACATTTATCAGCATTAAACTGCATCTGCCAATCCTTTGACCATTTCAAAACCCTATCTAGATCAACTTGAAGTGATAGTGAGTCCTCCTCCGAATTAATTTCCCTACCGATTTTCGTATCATCGGCAAATTTGCAAATGTTGCTACTCAAACCTGAATCTAAATCATTTATATATATTATAAACAACAGAGGTCCCAGGACAGAGCCTTGAGGCACTCCGCTTACAACATTTTCCCACTCTGACTTGATTCCATTTATACTAACTCTCTGTTTCCTTTGGTATAGCCATGCCCTAATCCAGCTTAATATAGCACCCCCAATACCATGAGACTCTATTTTTTTAATCAGTCTTTCATGTGGCACTGTATCAAAAGCTTTGCTAAAGTCAAGGTATACAACATCGCAATCCTTACCACTATCAACTGCCTCAACAATGCTAGAATAAAAAGATAACAAATTTGTTAAACATGAACGGCCATTTATAAAACCATGTTGCGACTCAATTATTAATTTATGTTTTTCAAGATGAAGACGAATTTTATTTGCTATTATAGATTCGAGTAACTTTCCCACAATAGACGTTAGGCTAATTGGTCGATAGTTAGACGCAAGTGATCTATCTCCTTTCTTAAAAACTGGTATCACATTAGCAACTTTCCAAAACTCTGGCACTCTGCCTGACTCTATTGATTTATTAAATATGGTTGACAGTGGGTCACAAAGCTCCTCTTTGCATTCTTTAAGCACCCTAGCAAACACTTCATCCGGCCCTGGGGATTTCTTTGGTTTGAGTTTTACTATTTGTTTAAGAACATCCTCCCTGGTAACTGCTAAACTCGTCAACCTGTCCTCGTCCCCACCCACATATACTTGTTCGGCTGAAGGCATATTGTTAAGTTCCTCTTTAGTAAATACAGATACAAAATATTTATTAAAAATACTACTCATCTCTTCATCACTATCTGTTATTTGACCTGTCTCAGTTTTTAATGGACCTATCCTTTCCCTAGTCTTAGTACGATATAACTGAAAAAACCCTTTAGGATTTGTCTTTGCTTGCCCTGCTATGCGAACTTCATAGTTTCTTTTTGCTTTCCTTATCTCTTTTTTAACATTTCTAACCAGTTGTACGAATTCCTGTTCTAAAGTGACCTCCCCATTTTTAATCCTTTTGTACCAAGCTCTCTTTTTACCTATAAGGTTCTTCAAATTCTTTGTTATCCACTTTGGGTCATTAGTATACGATCTATTCAATTTGAATGGTATACTACGTTCCTGTGCTTTGTTTAGAATATTCTTAAATAAGTTATATATTGAATCCACATCGAAATCCCCATTTAAGTCACCTAACGCTGGGTTCATGTCTCGCTCCAAGACCGGCCCACACCCCATACCCAAGCCTTTCCAATCAATTTGACCCAAAAAATTTCTTAGGCTATTAAAATCAGCTTTTCGAAAATCTGGCACTTTAACAGAATTTTCTCCTACTGGTCTATTCCATTCTATGCTAAATCTGATTTCTTTGTGATCACTGCTCCCTAGCTCACTCCCTATTTCGATGTCATTAATTTGCGTTTCCCTGTTAGTTAACACTAAATCTAAAATATTATTTTCCCGTGTTGGTTCCTTAATGTGTTGCGTAAGAAAGCAATCGTCAATTAATTCTAGAAAATCTTCTGCTTCACTATTCCCTGTTTTGTTCAACCAGTTTATTCCGCTAAAATTAAAGTCACCCATGACATAAATACTGTTAGATTTAGATGCTCTAGATATTTCATCCCATAGATGCTTTGCTTCCATTCTGTCTAAATTTGGTGGCCTATATATTACTCCTATTATAATATTATTAGCTTTTTCGTTTAATTCAATCCAAATAGTTTCTGTGTGTGGCTCTGTTTTGATTCCCTCTTTGAGACTACATTTCAAATTGTCCCTAACATATATGGCTACTCCACCTCCTCGTCTAATATATCTATCTGTGTGAAATAGTTTAAATCCATATATTTGATATTCAGCTAATAGTTCTCTATTTTCTACATTCATCCACGTTTCGGTAAGTGCAATAATATCTATTTTTTCTGTGCAGACAAGAGCATTTAATTCGTTAATTTTATTTCTTAGACTTCTACTGTTAGTGTAATATACCCTAAGTGAATTGTTATTTTGCGGACCTTCTCTTTCCCTGATCGTTTTGCCAATTCCTTTCTCCCACAAACACATACTTTTATTACCTCCTTCCTCCAAATCAATTCCCATACCACTATCTACTAACAGTTTAAACCCAAACAAACACCTCTAACCACTTCTTCTAGCGAGTTCGCAACAGCAACAACCCCAGCTCTCGATAGATGCACCCCATCACGAGCATACATTTCATTTCTTCCATAGAAGTGTTCCCAGTTGTCTATGAAAGATATTGCATTTGATTTGCAATATCTTTCCAGCCGGCAATTGACACCAAGTGCCCTCGATATCCATTCATTTCCCACTCCCTTTCTTGGAAGAATGCCACATATGATCGGGATTCCTCCCTTGCTCCTAACTAACTCTATGGCTGTTTTATACCTCTGAATCAGTTCCTCACTCCTGACTCGACCAACATCATTTCCTCCCACGCTAATGCAAATAATGGGATTGTTCCCATTACCAGCCATAATATCATTCATGTTGTTTATAATATCACCAATGCCAGCTCCGGGATAGCAAACCCTTAACCTGTTCCCCCTATCTCTAGCACAAAACGTTCTATCCAAATACCTTATCTGGGAATCTCCCACAACTAATGTTTGCTTAGGTACTTCCTTTACTTTCTGAGGGGCCTGCGCTTCCTTTCTCTTCGTTGCTTTCCCTTTTGCGCGATCCACAGTCTCTCCACAGCACTCGTCCTCCAAAACGTCAAATGAATTTGAAGTTGCTATGGCGTTTGAAGGCGGCTTTATCAAAGTCTTCTTAAGGCCCCTGTCTTTCGCAACTCTCCAAGACGAGGTCCCTTTACTGCTGGTCTCCTCCTTCGTTACTTCTCGTTGTTTTTTAAGCTGACGCACCTCCTCCCGCAGAGAGTCCAACTCTGTCCTCAGGGCTCCCACTAGAGTCACCAGGTCCTTCACTACAACTTCCATATTGCTATGATAATATAACAACACTCAGGAGCTCCGGTTAACACAACCTCCTACTGTGAGCTTGTCATAGTAAATCACTTCTTTTCTTCACCTTAAAAGTACGAAAATGAGTTTTGGAGAACTCCTATTTCAATTAAGCCCTGATGCTAAGAAAATAGTTAGAGGGATAGAAGCCCTACACCAGAAAATAATAAATACAGAATATGCGGTCATATTCAATGAAACATGTTTGAAAGAAAACCTGCTGCCAGTATAAACCAATATATATATATATATATATATATATATATATATATATATATATATATATATATATATATATATATCTATAATTTGTATATTATTTATTATATATATTTGACGTTTTATATAGGGGGTATCACCTCTGGTGCAATTATAGGGACCCACAGCCTCGGAGAAGGGAACACAGAGCATTCAGGGAAAAACTTGCCATATAACTCTGAATACGTAAGAGTGTTCGCTTCTCCTACCACCCCCCTTTTTTATGGTATATACTTTATTATGCAAGGTTGTACAGTTACATTTCTGATTTTATACAAAAAATGAACATTAAAAGGACACAAAAAAAAAGTTCGCTTCCTAGAGGCTGTAGATTTCCTCGAACTCCTCCGACGCCAGGCAGGAACCGAGGATGCAGCGAGCATTCCCCCTCTGGATCACGACACTGAGGTGCTGAAAGAGAAAACTTGCCGCTCTAGGGTCTCTTGTCATGTCAATGAGCTTGGAACCAAGATCCTTAAGAAGCCTTCTTGCACTCTCTCCCCATGGGCCTAGGGTCTCAAACCCTATTGGAACGAAGTTGTACCGATGATCTAATTGCCTGTAATTTGCTGACTTGACTCTTTCTCAGCGTGTCGCCACGGCTCCTGCTGTGCCGGCAGAGAGGTTGATGTACTCACTTAGTTGTACTCACCAAGTTGTGTTTGCGGGGGTTGAGGTCTGGCTCTTTGGTCCCGCCTCTCAACCGTCAATCAACAGGTGTACAGGTTCCTGAACCTATTGGGCTCTATCATATCTACACTTGAAACTGTGTATGGGGTGTAATGCCTTCCATTTGTCAACCACTCTAACACTAAAAAAGTTCTTTCAAATATCTATGTGGCTCATTTGGGCGCTCAGTTTCCACCTGTGTCCCCTAGTGCATGTGCCCCTTGTGTTAAATAGCCTGTCTTTATCTACCCAATCAATTCCCTTTAGAATCTTGAATGTGGTGATCATGTCCCCCCTAACTCTTCTGTCTTCCAGCGAAGTGAGGTTTAATTCCCGTAGTCTCTCCTCGTAGCTCATACCTCTCAGCTCGGGTACTAGTCTGGTGGCAAACCTTTGAACATTTTTCAGTTTAGTCTTATCCTTGACTAGATATGGATTCCATGCTGGGCTGCATACTCCAGGATTGGCCTGACGTATGTGGTATACAAAGTTCTGAATGATTCTTTACACAAGTTTCTGAATGCCGTTTGTATGTTGGCCAACCTGGCATATGCCACTGATGTTATCCTCTTGATATGGGTTGCAGGAGACAGGTCTGGCATGATATCAACTCCCAAGTCTTTTTCTTTCTCTGACTCCTGAAGAATTTCCTCTCCCAGATTATACCTTGTATTTGGCCTCCTGCTCCCTACACCTATCTTCATTACATTACATTTGGTTGGGTTAAACTCTAACAACCATTTGTTCGACCATTCCTTCAGTTTGTCTAGGTCTTCTTGAAGCCTCAAACAGTCCTCTTCTGTCTTAATCCTTCTCATAATTTTGGCATCGTCTGCAAACATTAAGAAAAATGAATCTATACCCTCCAGGAGATCATTTACATATATCAGAAACAAGATAGGACCAAGTACAGAGCCCTGTGGGACTCCACGGGTGACTTCAGGCCAATCGGAGGTCTCACCCTCACCGTAACTCTCTGCTTCCTATTGCTTAGGTACTCCCTTATACACTGGAGCACCTTACCAGCTACACCTGCCTGTCTCTCCAGCTTATGTACCAGCCTCTTATGCGGTACTGTATCAAAGGCTTTCCGACAATCCAAGAAAATGCAGCCCGCCCAGCCCTCTCTTTCTCGCTTAATCTTTGTCACCTGGTCGTAGAATTCTATTAAGCCAGACAGGCAAGATTTACCTTCTCTGAAGCCATGTTGGCGATTTGTCACGAAGTCCCTTCTCTCCAGATGTGCTAATAGGTTTTTTCTCACTATCATCTCCGTCACCTTGCATGGTATACAAGTCAAGGACACTGGCCTGTAGTTCAGTGCCTCTTGCCTGTCGCCCTTTTTGTATATTGGGACCACATTCGCCGTCTTCCATATTTCTGGTAGGTCTACCGTCTCCAGTGACCTACTATCCACTATGGAGAGTGGCAAGCAAAGTGCCTCTGCACACTCTTTCAATACCAATGGCGAGATCCCGTCTGGACCAACAGCCTTTCTAACATCCAGATCCAGCAGGTGTCTCTTGACCTCCTCTCTCGTAATTTCGAACTCTTCCAAGGCCGCCTGGTTTACTTCCCTTTCTCCTAGCACAGTAACCTCATTTTGTTCTGTTGTGAAGACCTCTTGGAACCTCTTGTTGAGTTCGTCACACACCTCTTTCTCATTCTCTGTATACCTGTCCTCACCTGTTCTAAGTTTCACTACCTGTTCTTTCACTGCTATTTTCCTTCTGACGTGACTGTTTAGTAGCTTTGGTTCGGTCTTGGCTTTGTTTGCTATATAATTTTCATAACTTTTCTCTGCTTCTCTTCTCACCCTGACATACTCATTCCTGGTTCTCTGGTATCTCTCTCTCTGCTTTCTGGTGTTCTGTTATTCCGGAAATTCCTCCACGCCCTTTTGTTCAGTTTCTTTGCTTCCATATATGCCCTATTATACCATGGATTCTTCTTTTCCTTCTCGGATTTTTTCTTTTGGGCCGGGATGTATCTGCTTACTGCCTCCTGACACTTTTGGGTGACATAGTCCATCATATCTTGTACAGACTTAGCTCTGAGGTCTCTCCCTTAGGAAGCTTCTCATCTCCTCATAATTTCCCTTTCGGTATGCAAGCCTTTTGTTTCCTAGTTCTTTTTCGTGGGAGGGGAGGGGGGAATAATTCCTAGCTCTACCAGGTACTCAAAGTTCAATACACTGTGATCACTGATTCCCAAGGGTGCTTCCATCTTAACTTCCCTTATATCCCACTCATTTAGGGTAAATATCAGATCAAGCATTGCTGGTTCATCTTCTCCTCTCATTCTTGTTCGATCCTTGATGTGCTGGCTTAGAAAGTTTCTTGTTGCCACGTCCAGCAGTTTAGCTCTCCATGTTTCTGGTCCTCCATGCGGGTCTCTGTTCTCCCAATCTATCTTTTCATGGTTGAAGTCTCCCATGATTAGTTGTCCAGATCCATTCCTGCTAGCAACAGAAGCAGCTCTCTCTATTATGTTAATGGTGGCCATATTGTTTCTATCATATTCCTGTCTGGGAAAGAAAGGAATTGTATGTGGTATGTGGTTGCCAGGGTGGATACGCAAGTATACTCCCATGCCAACTGTGTGCCACCCTTCCACGGACGCAGTGTGATTCCGTCTGGTCGGCCGGCAAAGCTAACAGAATCACGGTTCTGTAGGTTGAGGGGCTCTCTCTCCGCTAGACACTGAGCAGAGGCAAGGCTTCTTTTAATGATGTCATTGACTTTGCCGTGTCTAGTGTGCCAACCACCAGATTTTCCACAGTGCAGGCCATGCAATCCATATTCGTCAGCATCTGCCTCGCCGCAAATACACCTATGAACAGTGTGGATAGGGGCACCAAGACGAAGAGTGACTGCAATACGGAGCTCCTGTGGATCAAGACGTGTGCCTGTCGCAGTCATAGGGACTGCCAAAAGGAAGTTCCCTGCATAGGGAGCCTGCACAGCTGTGAGGCGTGCACGATCACTGGGGGTTGTTCCTGCCTCCAGCAAAGCTGTGGCTTCTTTGTCTACAATGGGGCTGTCCCAACTGGATTGTTTCTTGGCTTTTGGCATGGCTGGTCTGAGTGCTGGGTCTGCCATGGCACCCCATTTCGTGTCGCATTCCGTGTAGTGGGGGTCCTGTATCTCTGCTACATCATTCAGGGTGTCAGTAGAATTTCCTTAACCAGGTCATCTGATGCTCAGGAGGAAGACAGGAAGGCTGGGACAGCAATTTGGGTGGCAGTGCGGACACCCAAGACACAGAGCCTAACAGGAAGAGTGGCTTGTTATCACTGGCATTCGTTGAGGGAGAGGTTAACAACTTTTTCCAGCATGGTCTTCAGTAAGAGGTCATACTCTTCAAGCTTTCGGCTGTCGTAAGATGGGGTGCACCTCAGAAAGTAGGTTAGCCTCGGAAGGGATAGGCATTTGGTGAGGAGATAAAAAGCATCGTGGGCATCGATGTCACATATTCTGTCATCCATCCTCCTAAGGTCTGCGATATATATATATATATATATATATATATATATATATATATATATATATATATATATATATATATATATATATATATATATATATATATATATATATATATATATATATATATATATATATATATATATATATATATATATATATATATATGAATGCTGAATGACCCATGGACTATGTGCAACTGAAAACTCACACCCCAGAAGTGACTCGAACCCATACTGCCAGACTGCCAGGAGCACTCTGCTGGCGTACAGGACACTTTAATCGCTCGACCAACACGACTGGACAAAAGAGGATGGTAGCCGAAGCAATTTCCACCCCCCCCCCCCCCGCCGGCACTTTGTTGGTAATCTTGGGCATGGTATTATATCAAATCACATCATTCTTTGGGGCACACGTGAGGAACACAAATGCGAACAAGCCTGAATGATCCCCAGGACTATATGCAACTGAAAACTCACACCCTAGAAGTGACTTAAACCCATACTGCCTGGAGCAGTATGGGTTCATACTCCTGCCAGTATGAACCTATACTCCTGGCAGTATGTTCATGTTGGTCTAGCGGTTAAGGTGTCCTGTACGCCAGCAGAGTGCTCCTGGCAGTTTTGAGTTTTCAGCACTCTGCTCCTGGCAGTATGTTCATGTTGGTCTAGCGGTTAAGGGATCCTGTATGCTAGCAGAGTGCACCTGGCAATATGGGTTCGAGTCACTTCTGGGGTGTGAGTTTTCAGTTGCATATAGTCCTGTGGACCATTTAGGCTTGCTCGCATTTGTGTTCCTCACATGTGCCCCAAAGAATGATGAGATTTGATAAAATACCATGCCCAAGATTACCAACCGAGTGCCGGTGGGGTGGGTGGGGTGGAAATAGACTCGGCTACCATCCTCTTTTGTCCGGTCGTGTTGGTCGAGCGGTTAAGGTGTCCTGTACGCCAGCAGACTGCTCCTGGCAGTACGGGTTCAAGTCACTTCTGGGGTGTGAGTTTTCAGATTATATCCCTCGTCGCAAAGGCAGCTGCAAGAACAGTTAGTGATGCAGCGGCCAACATGCTGAAGCCAAAACAGCTCGGGTTCGGCATTCCACAAGGGTGTGAGGCGGCAGCCCATGCAGCTCGAGCCTTCATGGCCAACATCACAGAAGAAAAGGCCATTATCAAGCTAGATTTAAAAAATGCCTTCAATTTGGTGCGGAGGGATGCTGTACTCCGTGCGGTTCATAGTCATTTCCCTTCCCTCTACCCTTTTGTACATTCATGCTACAGTATGGATCTTTAGCTACTTTTTGACGAACATGAATTTGACTCGCGGGAAGGCGTCCAACAGGGTGACCTCCTCGCTCCTCTCCTTTTCTGCTTAGTCATCAAATAAGTCACAGAGGTCCTATCCAGCGAGCTTAACATCTGGATCTTGGATGATGGTACCCTAGCTGGTTCCCAAGACTCCCTCCTGGAGGAATCAGAAAAATCCAGGAGCAAGGTGCAGTTTTAGGCCTCACCCTGAACCCTTCTAAATGTGAAATAATATGTTCCAACCAGGGCATCGTAGAGAGAATAGAGGGTCTTCTGCCAAATATCCAAAAAACTAAACTTGAAGACAGCACACTCCTAGGAGCTCCCCTGGGGTTGAAAGCCATCGATGAGGTCCTTGATAAGAAAATCGCCGACCTTAAGAGGATGGATGGGAGGATTGATGATATTGATGCTCATGATGCACTCTACCTCATCACCAGATGTCTGTCCCTCCCCAGGTTAACATACTTTCTGAGGTGTTCACCATCTTACAGTAGCCAAAAACTAAGTGAGTATGACCAGTTACTGAAATCAATGCTAGAAAAAGCCCTTAACCTCTCTCTTGATGACCTACAGTGGAAACAAGCCTCTCGTCCTGTAAGACTTGGGGGCCTCGGAGTTCGAACAGCAACGCAAATCGCTGTTCCAGCCTTACTGTCCTCCTTATCAGCATCCGACGACCTTGTGAAGGAAATTCTACCTGCCCACTTACATCAGCTGGCAGGTGTACATGATCCCAATTTTACACGCTGTGCCACAGAGTGGGCCTCTCGTGCAGGCCCATCACCTCAACTATCATCCCCAAAAGCCCACAAGCAATCCAGCTGGGATGGCCCCATTGTAGACCAAGTTGCTGCAGAGTGCCTGGGTGCTGCAACAACACAACACGACATTGCTCGCCTCACAGCAGTAGCAGCCCCACATGTAGGGGATTTCCTATTAGCAACCCCAGTGTCGGCAACTGACATGCGTCTCATACCACACGCCCTCTGAATTGCTGTGGCCCTCCGCCTTGCTGCCCCAATCCACACCAAATATAGGTGTATTTGCGGCGAGGTGGTGGCTGACAGGTACGGCCACCATGGCCTACTCTGCCAAAGCACAGGGGGATGGCACTCGAGGCACAGTGAAGTTAACGACATCATCAAGAGGAGCCTCACCACAGCTGGATGCCCAGCTGAAAGAGAGCCCCGTTACCTAACGCCCCGTAACTCTGATGCTCTTATTGGTCGCCCAGATGGTATCACAGTGAACCCCTGGAAGAATGGCAAGCAGTTGGTATGGGACTACACGTGCTTATCAACCCTAGCTAACACCTACATTGATCATAGTGTTGCACAACCAGGTGGCGCTGCCACCCACAGGGAAGCAGCCAAATCCCGTAAGTATAGAGAACTGGATCACCACTACAGTTTTGTCCCCATTGCTTCTGAGACACTCGGTGCCTGGGGTAAAAGTGCTACCAGTTTTTTGAAGGAACTGGGTTTTAGGCTCATTGAAACATCAAGGGACCCTAAAGCTGCCAGCTTTCTTTTCCAGCGCCTCAGCGTGGCGATACAGAGGGGAAATGCGCACTGCATCCAGGGTTCCTGCCTGCCATCTGAGGAGCTGGCGGAACTCGACAACCTATGATAACCATCTATGTAACCTATATGTAACTCCTTTTTTTGTAACAAAGTTCAAATAAAGCAAATATATATGTGTACATACAAAAGAATGGGGGTGGAAGGAGAAGATAATATTAGTGTTCAGTGAGAAACCACAAGGTCTCCTCTGAATACTTTTTATTTTCTTCTTCGAGGCTATGGGTCCCCACATTGGCACCAGAGGTGGTACCCTCACAAATTATATATATATATATATATATATATATATATATATATATATATATATATATATATATATATATATATATATATATATACATGTATAATATCGTGACGGAAAAATGAAGGAGTGTAGATGTTCGGGAGTCCTCCTAATGGCTGGTGTCAATGCCTATCACATTAAAGATAAAAAAGATCGACTGCTTGGCTGTTGTCTGTGGTAAAGTAAGGGAATACACGCAAAACACATATTATGAATAATGAAACTTTAATTAAATTGAAAGCAAATTAAAAACAAAGACAATTCCTTGGCTATGTACAGTGCAAACAAACAAGTCAAAAAATATAACATAAAAATTAAGAACAGGGATGAAGTTACTCTATAATATAAAGACAAAATGAAATAAGCAGGTGCTGAGAATAAAGCACTAGCTGAGAAACATCCACCTGATAGACAGAGCGTATATCAGTTAGTTGTTCACAGCTTGAGAGCACAAGATATTCTAACTTCAATGACTGGTTCAAGCCCAGACATCGACTAAGTAGAGGGCGCTGAGGTGCAGAGGTGCAGGTGTGCAGTTGGCGGGTTACCAATCAGAAGCAGGCAGGCTGGGCATGGTAGTTTGCTGGTTGATGACGGTGGCGAGCCGGCATGGAGGGAGTGTGGAGTAGGGGGGAGTTTAGGGTACGTTTGCCTCCTGGTCAAAACGTTTTGTGCTACTGGTAGACTTATCTTGAAGGTAGCATCTTATTGTTGTATGTATATAAGTAACTTTATGTATATGTATATATGTTGTATGTATATATGTAACTTTTATTCTTGTTCAACATTTCTCTTGTTAGAGTGGTGTCATGGGCTTGTCTCATGTGATTCCTAGGGGCACCGGATTGAAGATGGCATGTCAAACGCCTCGTCAGCTTGGTCGACGTCATACCTATGTACTTAGATTGAAGGTTACATCCTTCGTGGGGGCAAGTGTACATGTATACAACGCTTGACTGCTGTAGAGGGTTCTCCGTCGGCTTCGGGCTGTTTTTGATAAGGAGTTCGGAAGTCTTCTTCCGAACCTTCAATCTAAGTACATAGGTATGACGTCGACCAAGCTGACGAGGCGTTTGACATGCCATCTTCAATCCGGTGCCCCTAGGAATCACATGAGACAAGCCCATGACATCACTCTAACAAGAGAAATGTTGAACAAGAATACCTGCATAATAGACAAAACCCAAGATGCAAGAAGATTACAAATTCTTGAGGCAATTCACATAAGAATAGAACAACCTACCATGAACACCCAAATCACGGAACTATTTACTCTACCCACCATGAGAGTAAGGACAAGACCAGAACATAACGATGCCAACACAGCAGACAATGTCCAACATAACAGGCCAATTACACTGGATTAATCTTTGGGTTTAGATAGGAGCTGCCTCGTATGGGCCAATAAGCCTTCTGCAGTTACCTCTGTTTCACCTCACATTTATCCCTTATGTATCCCCCCATGTTTTCACCTTTATTGTATTATCACCTGACCCAGTCCGGGTATAAAATCAACCAGCATTGTAAGATCTGTTCACTTGAGAATGAACCATGGAGGTTCGAAACGTTGTGCAAATTGTATAAATAAGTGGAATACACTCTATAGTAAATCACTTCTTTTCTTCACCTTAAAAGTACGAAAATGAGTTTTGGATAACTCCTATTTCAACTAAACCCTGATGCTAAAAAAATAGTTAGAGGCCCTAACTATTAACTATAGAAGCCCTAAACCAGAAAATAATAAATACAGAATATGCGGTCATATTCAATGAAACATGTTTGAAAGAAAACCTGCTGCCAGTATACACCAATATATATATATATATATATATATATATATATATATATATATATATATATATATATATATATATATATATATATATATATATATATATATATATATATATGTATGTATATATATATATGTATATGTTTTTTTGCTTTATTGTGTATTTAAAGGTTACAAGATATATATTAGTTGATACAAAAAATGCCTAAAGGTTATGGATCTCTTGAAGCTCTTCCGCTTCCAGACAGGAACCAAGGATGCAGCAAGCATTTCCCCTCTGGATCGCCACACTGAGGCGTGAAACAAAAAACTGGAAGCCCTTGGGTCTCTGGTGATGTCAATAAGCTTGGAGTCCAATTCCTTGAGAAATCCCAAGGCACTCTTGCCCCAGGGGCCATGCGTCTCAGACGCTATGGGAACAAAGAGGTATTGACCTTCCAGTCGCCTGTACTTGAGTGATTTTGCTGTTTCCCTGTGGTTGCCGCCCCACCTGCTTGATCAGCAGCGAAGTGTACATAGGTGTTAGCCAGGGTGGATACACATGTGTTGTCCCACACCAACAGTTTCCCCGTTTCCCAAGGGTATATAGTGATACCATCAGGGCGAAGTGTGGGGTCATATGGGTGGTGTGCCCCTAGGATGCGAGGTTCTCTCTCCGTTGGGCACCGAGCTGAGACGAGGCTTCTCTTGATGATGTCATTGACCTCGTTGTGTCTTGCATGCCAGCCCTTTGTGCTTCCGCAATGCAACCCATGCAGTCCATATTGATCTGCTTCCACCCTGTTGCAAATACACTTGTATTCAGTGTGAATTGGGGCACCAAGGCGGAGGGCCTCTACTACACCAAGGGATTCTGGATCTAGGCACGTGCCCATTGCCAACATGGGTACTGCCAGGAGGAAGTCTCCTGCATGGGGGGCAGGCACTGCTCTGAGGCGGGCTTTCTCCTTGTCTGATGTTGCGGCACTGAACATGGCATCAGTTACTTTTTCCACTAGTGGGTGGTCCCAGCTGGACTGTTTGTGTTTTTTGTTGGCTCTATAATTGGTGCTGGGGCTGCAAGAGCATCCCACTAATTTGAACATTCAGTGAAAGCAGGACAGTGTATTCCTGCTGAATCTCTCAGGGTTGCAGGTAAGATATCTCTGACGAGGTCGTACAATGCATAGGAGGAGGAAAGGAAGACTGGTAGAGCAATCTGGGAAGCTGAGCGGACACCAAGGCCGCTGATTCTTACAGGGAGAGTTGCTTGCTCCCACTGAGAGTCGTCCAATGACAGGTTCAGGACTTTCACCAGCATGGACCTCAGAAGTGTGTCATACACGTTTAACTTAGGGCTGCTGTAGGATGGAGAACATCTGAGAAAGTAGGTCAACGTAGGAAGATATAGGCATCTTGTGAGGAGGAAGAGAGCATCATGGGCATCAATCTTGTCAATCCTGTCCAGCATTCTCTTTAGATCAGTGATTTTTGCATCCAGGACCTCCTCGAATGCTTGTGGGCCAATGGGAGCACCCAGGAGGGTGCAGTCAGGTGACTCGACAATGAGAATGTCTGGAAGAACACTTTTTATTTGGCCAGTGATGTCTGGGTTGCGGGAGACTATTTCACATTTGGACGCATTGAGAATGAGGCCCAAGGCTGCTCCCTGCTCCAGGATTTTCCTTATATCCTCCAATATGGTTTCCGGGGTTCCAGCGAGAGTGCCATCATCCAGGTACCAGATGTTTAGCTCGCTTGTCAGACTATCAGTGACCTCTTTGATAGCTAAGCAGAAAAGGAGGGGGGGGTAAGGGGTCACGTTGTTGGACACCTTCACAGGAGTCTATTTCATGCTGCCCAAAAAGAAGCTTAGAGTCCCCACTGTAGCACGATCGGATGAAGGGGTAAAGAGGATGGAAATGGTTGTGTACAGCCCTGAGGACAGCGTCTCTTCTGACTTGATTGAAGGCATTTTTAAAGTCAAGCTTTACTAGTGCCTTCTGGTCTGGGAGATCAGCAATGTAAGCCCGTGCTGCATGTGCTGCAGCTTCACAGCCTAGGGGGATCCCAAACCCAAGTTGATGAGGTTTCAGCAAGGTGGCTGCTTCCTGGCTGATAGATCTCTGCAGCCTTAGCTACGAGGCGTCGGAGGGTGTTGCCAACGGCAATGGGCCTGATTCCTCTATCCTTCTTCTTTAGAGCACAGAGTGCTGCTCCATAAAAGACCGGCCTGATGTCCTCTGGGATGCCGCCGGGCAAACACATGTTAGAAAATCTGGTAAGTTCCACTAGAAGGTCCTTTGCCGCATCTCCAAGCACCAGGTTCAGCATTTGTTTGATGTGCTGGGGGTCTTAGGCCTCTAAAGCCCTATTTTCCTGGTGATCTGTGCTCTCATTTTGTGGTTCTCAGGTGAGTTATTGTTGGTCGTCCTGCGGCTGGTGTTCTTGGCACAAGGGAAAAGGCGGACCAGGTTGTCAGCTCTGGGAAATTCATTAAGAGCCCTGATTACTGAGGTTGCTAATGACTTGTTTCCCCTCGGCCGTACTGCTGGGCATGCATTCCCAAATAGAAGGAGATTGTGCCATGATCCAGTGGTTCTGAGAGCATTGTTGACCTTTGTCAGCAGACTGGTGAGTTTGGCTGCTGCTTGGTGACGGGCAGCCTTGGGGATGTGGGGCAAGGTGCTGGTGGATGTCGCTTTGACTGCTTCAGGCAGATTACCTGCTGAAATGAAGTTGAGGGAGGTATTGTTCCTCGCTCCTGCAGCAGGTTGTCCATCGTCACTGCCCCGGGGCGGGCACCTAGACCCTAGACAACCACCTGTATTTACAGAATGAAAGCAGACCGTTCCATCTTGATTGAGACGATACCGTCTGTCACTCACTTGACAGTTTCCTCTTGGGTGTTCATCTTCTTGGCTGGAAAGAGGCTGTGTGTCAGGTGCGACATGTGCCATGCCTAGATGTCCTGACGCCTGGCTGCCTACTGAGTGCACCCTCTCCTTCCCGGATGGATTGTAACAAGGCAAGCATTACCCTCCTGGGGGAGTTCGGCATGGCCTGGGCACCGTGTGTGGGTAGGCTGTGTGTTTATGGGCGGCTGGCTGGGTCAGGCGAAGGTAGCGGGGTGGTGGAAGATGGCAGGCGGGGGTAATGGAGGGGGCACGCGAGGGAGGCCGCCGTCACACTTATTACACACTTTCAACACTCGGGGAAATCACTAGTACACTTTGTTTAGAACACCACACTCACCGGATTTGCTTATGAACGCATTAACTTTCGACTAACATCACTGTAGGCAGCTCGAGAGCCTCCCCCGTCACTCCCCCCTCCCCCCCGTCTGGGGGCTGGTGGGTGGCCGCACTGAGACATATATATATATATATATATATATATATATATATATTTATATATAATATATATATTATATATATATATATATATATATATATATATATATATATATATATATATATATATATATATATATATATATACATAGTAGGCTGAGAAGTGCGTTCTGGCTACTATGTACGACATGCACATATATATATATATATATATATATATATATATATATATATATATATATATATATATATATATATAAGGCACAACTCTCCCAAACACGAGAGTGAAGTATAGAACTTTAGAACACTTTCCCACCAGGAGACTCGAACCCTAGCCAGCACAGAAGCCTTCCAGCAACTGGCATAACAGGTACGCCTTAACCCGCTCCACCACCCGCTCAGACCCTTAAAAGAGATGGTAATTTCGGAGTATTTAAATACACCAAAGATCACCACCTCCCAAGAGCACTAGAGCAAGTGAGGGGTCATTTAGACGTTAATTTCATCAAGTCCCTGTTAATATGGGAAGACACAGTGTCTATGCTTAAGGCACAACTCTCCTAAACACGAGAGTGAAGTATAGAACTTTAGAACCCTTTCCCACCAGGAGACTCGAACCCTAGCCAGCACAGAAGCCTTCCAGCAACTGGCATAACAGGTACGCCTTAACCCGCTCCACCACCCGCTCAGACCCTTAAAAGAGATGGTAATTTCGGAGTATTTAAATACACCAAAGATCACCACCTCCCAAGAGCACTAGAGCAAGTGAGGGGTCATTTAGACGTTAATTTCATCAAGTCCCTGTTAATATGGGAAGACACAGTGTCTATGCTTAAGGCACAACTCTCCTAAACACGAGAGTGAAGTATACAACTTTAGAACACTTTCCCACCAGGAGACTCGAACCCTAGCCAGCACAGAAGCCTTCCAGCAACTGGCATAACAGGTACGCCTTAACCCGCTCCACCACCCGCTCAGACCCTTAAAAGAGATGGTAATTTCGGAGTATTTAAATACACCAAAGATCACCACCTCCCAAGAGCACTAGAGCAAGTGAGGGGTCATTTAGACGTTAATTTCATCAAGTCCCTGTTAATATGGGAAGACACAGTGTCTATGCTTAAGGCACAACTCTCCTAAACACGAGAGTGAAGTATAGAACTTTAGAACACTTTCCCACCAGGAGACTCGAACCCTAGCCAGCACAGAAGCCTTCCAGCAACTGGCATAACAGGTACGCCTTAACCCGCTCCACCACCCGCTCAGACCCTTAAAAGAGATGGTAATTTCGGAGTATTTAAATACACCAAAGATCACCACCTCCCAAGAGCACTAGAGCAAGTGAGGGGTCATTTAGACGTTAATTTCATCAAGTCCCTGTTAATATGGGAAGACACAGTGTCTATGCTTAAGGCACAACTCTCCTAAACACGAGAGTGAAGTATAGAACTTTAGAACACTTTCCCACCAGGAGACTCGAACCCTAGCCAGCACAGAAGCCTTCCAGCAACTGGCATAACAGGTACGCCTTAACCCGCTCCACCACCCGCTCAGACCCTTAAAAGAGATGGTAATTTCGGAGTATTTAAATACACCAAAGATCACCACCTCCCAAGAGCACTAGAGCAAGTGAGGGGTCATTTAGACGTTAATTTCATCAAGTCCCTGTTAATATGGGAAGACACAGTGTCTATGCTTAAGGCACAACTCTCCTAAACACGAGAGTGAAGTATAGAACTTTAGAACACTTTCCCACCAGGAGACTCGAACCCTTGCCAGCACAGAAGCCTTCCAGCAACTGGCATAACAGGTACGCCTTAACCCGCTCCACCACCCGCTCAGACCCTTAAAAGAGATGGTAATTTCGGAGTATATAATACTCCGAAATTACCATCTCTTTTAAGGGTCTGAGCGGGTGGTGGAGCGGGTTAAGGCATACCTGTTATGCCAGTTGCTGGAAGGCTTCTGTGCTGGCTAGGGTTCGAGTCTCCTGGTGGGAAAGTGTTCTAAAGTTCTATACTTCACTCTCGTGTTTAGGAGAGTTGTGCCTTAAGCATAGACACTGTGTCTTCCCATATTAACAGGGACTTGATGAAATTAACGTCTAAATGACCCCTCACTTGCTCTAGTGCTCTTGGGAGGTGGTGATCTTTGGTGTATTTAAATACTCCGAAATTACCATCTCTTTTAAGGGTCTGAGCGGGTGGTGGAGCGGGTTAAGGCGTACCTGTTATGCCAGTTGCTGGAAGGCTTCTGTGCTGGCTAGGGTTCGAGTCTCCTGGTGGGAAAGTGTTCTAAAGTTCTATACTTCACTCTCGTGTTTAGGAGAGTTGTGCCTTAAGCATAGACACTGTGTCTTCCCATATTAACAGGGACTTGATGAAATTAACGTCTAAATGACCCCTCACTTGCTCTAGTGCTCTTGGGAGGTGGTGATCTTTGGTGTATTTAAATACTCCGAAATTACCATCTCTTTTAAGGGTCTGAGCGGGTGGTGGAGCGGGTTAAGGCGTACCTGTTATGCCAGTTGCTGGAAGGCTTCTGTGCTGGCTAGGGTTCGAGTCTCCTGGTGGGAAAGTGTTCTAAAGTTCTATACTTCACTCTCGTGTTTAGGAGAGTTGTGCCTTAAGCATAGACACTGTGTCTTCCCATATTAACAGGGACTTGATGAAATTAACGTCTAAATGACCCCTCACTTGCTCTAGTGCTCTTGGGAGGTGGTGATCTTTGGTGTATTTAAATACTCCGAAATTACCATCTCTTTTAAGGGTCTGAGCGGGTGGTGGAGCGGGTTAAGGCGTACCTGTTATGCCAGTTGCTGGAAGGCTTCTGTGCTGGCTAGGGTTCGAGTCTCCTGGTGGGAAAGTGTTCTAAAGTTCTATACTTCACTCTCGTGTTTAGGAGAGTTGTGCCTTAAGCATAGACACTGTGTCTTCCCATATTAACAGGGACTTGATGAAATTAACGTCTAAATGACCCCTCACTTGCTCTAGTGCTCTTGGGAGGTGGTGATCTTTGGTGTATTTAAATACTCCGAAATTACCATCTCTTTTAAGGGTCTGAGCGGGTGGTGGAGCGGGTTAAGGCGTACCTGTTATGCCAGTTGCTGGAAGGCTTCTGTGCTGGCTAGGGTTCGAGTCTCCTGGTGGGAAAGTGTTCTAAAGTTCTATACTTCACTCTCGTGTTTAGGAGAGTTGTGCCTTAAGCATAGACACTGTGTCTTCCCATATTAACAGGGACTTGATGAAATTAACGTCTAAATGACCCCTCACTTGCTCTAGTGCTCTTGGGAGGTGGTGATCTTTGGTGTATTTAAATACTCCGAAATTACCATCTCTTTTAAGGGTCTGAGCGGGTGGTGGAGCGGGTTAAGGCGTACCTGTTATGCCAGTTGCTGGAAGGCTTCTGTGCTGGCTAGGGTTCGAGTCTCCTGGTGGGAAAGTGTTCTAAAGTTATATATATATATATATATATATCGTACCTAGTACCTAGAACGCACTTCTCAGCTTACTATGCAAGGGCCGATTTGCCTAATAAGCCAAGGTTTCCTGAATTAATATATTTTCTCTAATTTTTTTCTTATGAAATGATAAAGCTACCCATTTCATTATGTATGAGGTCAATATTTTTTTATTGGAGTTAAAAATAACGTAGATATATGACCGAACCTAACCAACCCTACCTAACCTAACCTAACCTATCTTTATAGGTTAGGTTAGGTTAGGTAGCCGAAAAAGTTAGGTTAGGTTAGGTTAGGTAGGTTAGGTAGTCGAAATGCAATTAATTCATGAAAACTTGGCTTTTTAGGCAAATCGGGCCTTGAATAGTAGGCTGAGAAGTGAGTTCTGGCTACTAGGTACGACATATATATATATATATATATATATATATATATATATATATATATATATATATATATATATATATATATATATATATATATATATATATATATAAATATATAAATATATATATATATATATATATATATATATATATATATATATATATATATGCGAACAAGCCTGAATGGTCCCCAGGACATATGCAACTGAAAACTCACACCCCAGAAGTGACTCGAACCCATACTCCCAGAAGCAACGCAACTGGTATGTACAAGACGCCTTAATCCACTTGACCATCACGACCGGACAAAATGAGGTGATAGCCGAGGCTATATGAACCACCCCACCGCCGGCACTCGGATAGTTATCTTGGGCATAGCATTTTACCAAATCACCTCATTCTTTGGGGCACACGTGAGGAACACAAATGCGAACAAGCCTGAATGGTCCCCAGGACATATGCAACTGAAAACTCACACCCCAGAAGTGACTCGAACCCATACTCCCAGAAGCAACGCAACTGGTATGTACAAGACGCCTTAATCCACTTGACCATCACGACCGGACAAAATGAGGTGATAGCCGAGGCTATATGAACCACCCCACCGCCGGCACTCGGATAGTTATCTTGGGCATAGCATTTTACCAAATCACCTCATTCTTTGGGGCACACGTGAGGAACACAAATGCGAACAAGCCTGAATGGTCCCCAGGACATATGCAACTGAAAACTCACACCCCAGAAGTGACTCGAACCCATACTCCCAGAAGCAACGCAACTGGTATGTACAAGACGCCTTAATCCACTTGACCATCACGACCGGACAAAATGAGGTGATAGCCGAGGCTATATGAACCACCCCACCGCCGGCACTCATTTTGTCCGGTCGTGATGGTCAAGTGGATTAAGGCGTCTTGTACATACCAGTTGCGTTGCTTCTGGGAGTATGGGTTCGAGTCACTTCTGGGGTGTGAGTTTTCAGTTGCATATGTCCTGGGGACCATTCAGGCTTGTTCGCATTTGTGTTCCTCACGTGTGCCCCAAAGAATGAGGTGATTTGGTAAAATGCTATGCCCAAGATAACTATCCGAGTGCCGGCGGTGGGGTGGTTCATATAGCCTCGGCTATCACCTCATTTTGTCCGGTCGTGATGGTCAAGTGGATTAAGGCGTCTTGTACATACCAGTTGCGTTGCTTCTGGGAGTATGGGTTCGAGTCACTTCTGGGGTGTGAGTTTTCAGTTGCATATGTCCTGGGGACCATTCAGGCTTGTTCGCATTTGTGTTCCTCACGTGTGCCCCAAAGAATGAGGTGATTTGGTAAAATGTTATGCCCAAGATAACTATCCGAGTGCCGGCGGTGGGGTGGTTCATATAGCCTCGGCTATCACCTCATTTTGTCCGGTCGTGATGGTCAAGTGGATTAAGGCGTCTTGTACATACCAGTTGCGTTGCTTCTGGGAGTATGGGTTCGAGTCACTTCTGGGGTGTGAGTTTTCAGTTGCATATGTCCTGGGGACCATTCAGGCTTGTTCGCATTTGTGTTCCTCACGTGTGCCCCAAAGAATGAGGTGATTTGGTAAAATGCTATGCCCAAGATAACTATCCGAGTGCCGGCGGTGGGGTGGTTCATATAGCCTCGGCTATCACCTCATTTTGTCCGGTCGTGATGGTCAAGTGGATTAAGGCGTCTTGTACATACCAGTTGCGTTGCTTCTGGGAGTATGGGTTCGAGTCACTTCTGGGGTGTGAGTTTTCAGTTGCATATGTCCTGGGGACCATTCAGGCTTGTTCGCATTTGTGTTCCTCACGTGTGCCCCAAAGAATGAGGTGATTTGGTAAAATGCTATGCCCAAGATAACTATCCGAGTGCCGGCGGTGGGGTGGTTCATATAGCCTCGGCTATCACCTCATTTTGTCCGGTCGTGATGGTCAAGTGGATTAAGGCGTCTTGTACATACCAGTTGCGTTGCTTCTGGGAGTATGGGTTCGAGTCACTTCTGGGGTGTGAGTTTTCAGTTATATATATATATATATATATATATATATATATATATATATGTCGTACCTAGTAGCCAGAACTCACTTCTATGCCTACTATGCAAGGACCGATTTGCCTAATAAGCCAAGTTTTCATGAATTAATATATTTCCTTTATTTTTTTTCTTATGAAATGATAAAGCTACCCATTTCGTTATGTATGAGGTCAATATTTTTTTATTGGAGTTAAAATTAACGTAGATATATGACCGAACCTAACCAACCCTACCTAACCTAACCTAACCTATCTTTATAGGTTAGGTTAGGTTAGGTAGCCGAAAAGGTTAGGTTAGGTTAGGTTAGGTTAGGTAGGTTAGGTAGTCGAAAAACAATTAATTCATGAAAACTTGGCTTATTAGGCAAATCGGGCCTTGCATAGTAGTCATAGAAGTGCGTTCTGGCTACTAGGTACGACATATATATATATATATATATATATATATATATATATATATATATATATATATATATATATATATATATATATATATATATATATATATATATATATATGTCGTACCTAGTAGCCAGAACGCACTTCTCAGCCTACTATGCAAGGCCCGATTTGCCTAATAAGCCAAGTTTTCATGAATTAATGTTTTTTCGACAACCTAACCTACCTAACCTAAACTAACCTAACTTTTTCGGCTACCTAACCTAACCTATAAAGATAGGTTAGGTTAGGTTAGGTAGGGTTGGTTAGGTTCGGTCATATATCTACGTTAATTTTAACTCCAATAAAATATAATTGACCTCATACATAATGAAATGAGTAGCTTTATCATTTCATAAGAAAAAAATTAAAGAAAATATATTAATTCAGGAAAACTTGGCTTATTAGGCAAATTGGGCCTTGCATAGTAGGCTGAGAAGTGCGTTCTGGCTACTAGGTACGACATATATATATATATATATATATATATATATATATATATATATATATATATATATATATATATATATATATTGTGACGATAATCTCTTTCAAGAGAGATTGAGCCTGCTCTTCCCTTCAAAGTACGTGACAACAACAGATAATATAGAAGATATATCCAGCAAGTATCTCCAAAACGTTTTGCCCAGAGAGCAAAACGTATCCGGCACACCTGCTAGCCGCCACTGTAAACCGCCAAACTGCTTGTCCATTGCCTGCCTGTCGCTGATTGGCTGGTGTCCCGTCGCACCTGCCTTCCACCTTCTGCCACAAGCTGATGTCTGGGCTGCAGTGGCCCAGAATCGTCAGAATATTCCAGTGCTCCTTGCAGTTGACATCTCTCATTGGTAGACTAAGACTTGGCTTTCGTGTACTAAGGGAGGTGGCAGCTCGAAACCAATATTCTGGCATCATTATTATATATTTTGCTATTGCTCACTTGTCTTAACGTAACTTTTCATTTGCCAGTGATTATTCTTATAATTTTGTTTGTTGACTTGCCTTGTATATTTTATGCTTAATTTTATTCATGTCTTGTTTTTCTAACGTAATTGAAATTTCATTGTTAAATTTACTTGTGTTTTATGTGTCTTCCCATTACCTTACCACAAACGAAAGTTCCAGCTTTTTCTCTTTTTTTTTTCTTTAATGTGACGAGGCCCTGCCCCTAGCTTTTGAAACAGCCGAACACCAACGCTTTACCGTCACAATATATGTATATATATATATATATATATATATATATATATATATATATATATATATATATATATATATATATATGTCGTACCTAGTAGCCAGAACGCACTTCTCTGCCTACTATGCAAGGCCCGATTTGCCTAATAAGCCAAGTTTTCATGAATTAATATATTTTCTCTAATTTTGAATTAATATATTTTCTCTAATTCTGTTATCAATATATATATAATATATATATATATATATATATATAAATATATATATATATATATATATATATATATATATATATATATATATATATATATAATATATTGATAACAGTTTTTGCTGTTGGCATATATTATTGAATGTGACCGAGAGTGATGAGTGATTCTAGTGCAAATCTTCTGTATTATCTTTATAATTTTCTTTATGGATGGAAATTGAAAACTGAACTTTGGAGAAATAATTTTATTTCGGGTGTAGCTGATGCTAAGGATGCGTTTCGTTAACTCTTATTAACATTGTAAAAGTCAGAGTTCGAATCATTAGGGGAGTGTATAGAAGGGGAGATAAACACACACACCCCTTTAAGGTTTGTATTTCCCTCCCCTGCTATTCACACTCCATAGTTTGTTTTGCGTTTGTTATTTATTATTTAACTGTGCTTTATAGGTTGATAAGATGATGTTGTAGATGCAATTTTCTATTTTCAATTAATTTGTACAAAATTTTCTTATTTCCCGTAAGATTCTCTAGTTCAATGGTCACTATTATTGGACTTTTAATCACTTTTGATGGTATACCACTTAAATAGACATATTAAGAGGAATTTAGTCACATTACCATGGATGGACGTGATCAATATTCTGTCCCTCAAGGAGAGTCATCAAGTCTCCCTTGATGATAATCTCCGAGCCTCGCCTCATTGTTCCTCCCTTAAAGCACGTGTTTAATAATGAGGAAGGATGTGAGTGAAGTAACGTCATGTCTGTCTCCCTCACAGCTGGCCTCCTCACCTTCTTCCTCCTGGCGGGCTTCCAGTGGAACACCTCCATTTGCCTCGAGGCTCTGCTGATAACACTGTAAGTACGTCTGACTTCATAATATATACATGACTACCTGCAGATGTATATACTCCTGTCACAGTACCAGTAGGATATATAGTGTGTACTCGTGAGGTAGTATTTGTACTGCATGTATACTCTCTTGATTTACTACTTTCTTGTATTTATTATTTGTGTCTGCAGAACAGAGCTTTTAGCTTTCGGGGCCCGCCTTGCCAAGCAATCAATTTTTTTTCTATTATATCTCCTACATATATTTCTCTCTAACACACACATACACTCACATTTCCCCAGGATGCAGCCCGTAGCAGCTGTCTAAGGAATTTATTTGTGGGAAGATCATGTATGGGAGTGAAGTTTATGACTCTGCTGGTCTGTCGTTCTTGGCACAGCAGAATCCTGTCCATAATGGTACCTTCCACTTTGTGCTTGGGGCTATGACCTCCTCGCAGTTCTCTCTTCATTCTGAGTTGGGGGTTTGGCCACTGTGCTCAGAACGCTTTTTAGCCATTTATCGATGGCTCCAATGGGTAGTGCATGTCACATCTGCACATCTGCTTACTCGCTCGCTGCTCTGCACATGAGCACAGTGGTGGGATGTCCCAGCTGGACATTCCAGGCAACATCATCTGCCTCTGAATGCTTATTCGCAGTTTTCCCTTCCAGTCCCTGTACCTATCACTGGTCCAGTCATCTCTTCAATACCTCCATGGGCGGAGGAGTTCAATCAGGTGTCAGTGGACTTTTCAATGCCTCCTTGCCGGCAGAATAATTTAGAGGGTCTGGCCCCTACGATATTTGCTGACCTGCGTGCCTCATTTTACCCTGGACACCATTGCGACTGCTTTCTTTGTTCCTCTCTCCTTCTGCCTGTCATGGAAGCTGTCCACTGATCATGCGTACTGTCACGTGGAGGTGGGTGGGCCGGGGCTCTGCTAGCACTCAGCTGCTAGGGGCTCAAAAGGCCGAATACTCAGCCCCTCCGACTCCCGGGATTTACCGGAGTCTCCTTGGTCACACAGGAGAGGACCAACAATGCCCACCTCCGCAGGTCTTTGCTTCCACCACAAAAAGGGGGGGGGTGCCACTGATTCACCCTGGAAGCCCTTCAGTCAAACACGGGGAAACTGCTGTTAACAGTTCCGGCCTAGACCCGTGGAGGAGTGAAGGAAGACTCAGGCTTACCTTATAATAATAACCTCCCTGAGTCTTGCCTGCCAGACAAAAAGGTTGCAGGAACTCCTTTCTTGCCTGTCTTCTCTATCTTCTTCCTAACAAGGTCGCCAGCTGGGTTATTATATCTGCACCCCAGCAATGCAGTTCAGTGGGTGTATTATATAGTGTTTGTAGCCAGAAGATTGCTACTCCCATAGATCTGCTACTAGACTGTTGGCCCAGGGTACTCTCCCAGGAAGGTCTGTGTGGCTTTACCTCTCTATAGCCACTACGTTAATAGTTGCCACCATTCAGGCACTGATACTGATCGGATGGCTAAGGGTACACTTTTATGTAAGTCTGTGCTGTCTTTACCACTCACCAGGCAATAAGAACTTCAATAGAGAACGTTGTGTTCCCTAGGTGGTACTGTGATAACCATCGTGTATGCTCATAGAGAAATATTATAAATGGAGGCACACTCAAACACAATGATAAAAGTGTGAATTTACTGATGCAAATTACATGAACACACACACAATCACAAGTAATACATGAATATGGAAATAAGGATAATAAGTCTGGAGATCGTCAGCCTCTTCTTCCACGACCTCCAACACTCCTTCAACTGGGCAGAAAGACAGGAGTCCCACACTCTCTCACAGGAGGGCCTCTTCACCACGGCGGTGCCTCTTCTTCACTGTCCTGCCATCAATACACACTGTACTCTCTGACAGTCCTGGACACAAGCTGCCTTGCAGCCTATTCTACTACTAAAGTATTAATGTCCTGTTGCCACATACATAAGTAACTATTGTGGCCTAACTAGCCTACTCACACAAGGGGTAATGGGAGGGAAAATGATCTACCTTACATTCCTGGCTCACGACGCCTGTCCCTCGATGGTGTGAGGTTCCCACGCTTCCTGAGTCGATCCTCGACGATCCAGGAACGTTCCACAGGTCCTCAGGTGTCGTGGAGCCTTCGCGTCGTCGCCGTTCCAATCCCTGAGATTCAGCTGCCCCAATCCTGGTTCATCGATGGGCGCTGAGCTAATCACTATTTTTCCCACACTCGCCCCTTCCACAAGGCGTTGCTCCTTGTCCTAGGCACGGTGTCGTCCTTCCAATACCCTCAGTGGATGTGACCCGGTCACAGCTAGGCCCGCCCGCCGCACCTTCCAGACCTCAACGACCAGCGGCGCCGCCCAGCGTCGTTGCCGACTATTTTCCAAGTTTGGCACTCCTTTGCTCAATGAACTTGGTTCCTCTTTGCTTCCCAGAAGCGCAGGGTCTCCAATAACTTATGGTGGGCTGCGATGGCTAGTTTAATCCACTGAATAAGGCTTGTAGAGCCTCAAATCCTCGAGAGCTGACCGAGGCGCATCCTCTCACCTCCACAGTCAGGTCAACTCTGACGTTGGCGCCGCCCGGGGCACTCGGTGACGTCACGGCGGGCCTTGATTGGTCGCCCGCGACCTAAGTCGGCCAATCCACGATCGGATAGTGTCCCTTCCAAAAGGTCATATCTGCATTAGGGGATACTCTTTCATTTTATATCAGGGTGCCAATTTCCCCTTATTTACAACTTATAATGTAACTTCCTTCCTTTAACCGGCAGCCGGACTTGTCGCCACATATGTCAATAGACTCCCTGAACCTCAGAGAATCAGTAGGGAGAGCTGATATGACTCTTAAAGCAGGCAAACGAAAGAGATAGCAGAGGGCACCGTAACAGTACCTGGCTGAGGAACTATTTGTAATCTTGCTCACATTACGTGCCTTCCATCAAGTTTCCTGTCTTTTAACGGTTGTCTTCTACATGGATTCTCTTCCGACCCTATGGATATCCCCTCGCCATTCGCGGAACCACCCTCAAACTGTGGCACAGATGCGTGGGGAACTGCTGTCGTACTCTGGTTCCCCAGGCTGGTCAGACTCTCTGCAATGGGTTCCATCTCATGTTGGGATTAATGTCAATGAGGTTGCAGACGCAGCACCAGGATTGGTGCATGGTCTCCATTAAGTTACACAGGTGTTTCTGGAACTAATGGAGACTCTCCCATAGCTCCGGGCAGCCTGCCTTGCAGGATGGGAGGTGGAAATGTCGACGGCCCTTAAGCTCTCTTCTTTGGATACCCTCTGGGAGGGCGCCTTCCTGCGTCCTTGGCCCTGTCAAAGTTCATGCCTTCATGACACGACCTTCACTCACCGTCGGATTGGGCACACCTGTCAGGTTGGGCATCTCCATTGTTGCCAGTTGAATGATCCCCTCTTCTGCCAGTCGTGTCCGAACAAGGTGGATACTGTGGAACATCTACTTCTTCACTACTAAGGAGTTTATAGTTCTCGCATCAGACTATGCAGAGTGCTATCCATAGGTTGCTCATTCTTCACCTCATGGTTGCAATTTCCTTCACCTTGGGACGCGAGAGAGAAACACAACTCTTATAACATCTTCTGATGTACCTTGCACTTTACTAGACATGTCTGTCGACTGAAGAGGCTGTAGGGATCCCATCCCTCGTCGGAATTTCCCAGTATTGGGCAGCCAGGAAGCATCCGATCCCTCAATCGTCGTCGCCCCTAAATCAACAACAACATCATCATTCTTTCCATAGACATTTCTCAGTTATCTGTTCTGACGGTGTTTCCCCCCCCCCCCTTATATTTCTCCCACGCCTGCTGTAAGAGTCATATCCACTTTACCCGAGCGTTCTCTACGTCGTGGGCATCAGTTTGATATATGTGGGAGAGTGTAGTGTTCTCGCGTTGGCGAGAAATTCGTGAAAGAAAAGTATTTTGGCCTGTGGTATAGGCCCTTTAGGGCGCCAATATGGCGCTGGCCCCTCCGTTTTGCCGCCAAAACTGTGTGACGTCAGTGGCACCAGATTGGTCACTGACAGTGACGTGGCACAGGGGGCCAATGAAAACCTCCCCTGGCAAACATGACGTCACGAAGGAAGGGGGGTCCGGTCATCGCGCCAAGGTGGCGCCACCAGTCTGACACGGCACGTCAAGGTGGACGGATGTGCGAAGGTTGGTCCTATCAGTTTGACAGTTGTATCCCGCTCCCGTGGATCTTACGAGTCACCCGTAGTCTGCAAGTACGCCGAGAGGTCTTCCTTCATTCCATGTGTGGACCGAAGAGAGAATTGACGGAATATTGAGCATCAAGTGCTCCAGGGTCGGGTACTGTGCAGGTGAAGTCTGAACAGTGACGTCTGGGACGTCTGATAGTTTCACAGTGACGACGTAGCGGCCGGGCCGATCCACCGGGAAGCAGTGAAAGAAGAAACTAATTATGAATCAGGACGACTGCAGCCGAGAGGTTGGCAGCTGTAGTTGGGAGGAGAAGTCAACGGCCGGGAGACGAACTCCAACCCTACAAGACGTTGTGGAGGAGCATGGACCTGCAGAGGACAGAACACGGAGACGATGCGTTTATTTTGGGACGTTGATTGGGTTCCAGGAGGACGCATCAGTGTGTGTGTGGGGGCATTCCCTACAACGAGGCGGGAGCCTGGACCAGGAGCTACAATTCAACTCTCACCGGAGAATAGGTGGAAGTAGGTGATTCTTGTTTCCCTCCCAATTCCCCTTTAGTCAGCTATATATTTAGCCAGAGTATCTTTCATGTCGTGAGCAAGGCTCACTTAGGTCGATGTCACAGTAAGGCACAGTTGTGCAGAGTGAGGCTGTACAGAGCTCTCACGGTATTTATGTATGTGGAGTGTGCAGGCACCTGGAACTATTGAAGAATTGATTGTGTCATTAATGATTTCTTTCATGTGACATTAATATGATAACTTATGCCAGAGAATATATATATAAGTGAACCAGTTATTGGTGTTAGGCTGTGTGCCCAGTATTTATCTTATGATTATTGATATTGATGAACTTATATGTATATGTTGATGTGTTGGATAACATTTCCATATGTGCAGTGATTAATTGTGTTATCGCCTGCGAAAGGAAGTACTGAATCTAAGGTCATTACCGTGACGGATAGCATTTATTATCATTGAGCACAGTGCAATGCCATTATAGTGAAGTATTATGTTAAGTGCTGTAGAAATGTGTTATTGAACTTGAGACCAGTGTGGTGATTCATTGCGTTCTATTGTCATTATAGCAAATATTGTGTTGTTTGCAAATATAGTGATTCTTGAGAATTTAAAGAAACAGGCGTCAAAGAAACAAATGCAGAAAGAGATTACGCGGTGAGGGGGAGTCGCCCAGCTGATTATGACATTGACATGAGGGGGGAGTATTGTCATATAGGCGTGTCACCGATTATATGTGAAGAGAGAGCGATTTCTGCATGTACTTGCTGCTTGCCTGTTGATTTATGAATATGATATCTTGAGTTTTAATTAAAATACAAAATACCTTCTCGTTTGTGTTATCCCTCCATATTCTTGCTGCTATTTAAAAGTGGAAAAGAGTGAGTACATATCTACCTGATATCAGATTCATTTAGTGTGCTCTTGCCACTGTTACCATTCCACAATACCACTGACATGTTACTGGACACGGGAAACACCAGTTGGCGACCTTGCAGTTAGTAGTAGAGCCCTTGTTGGGAGAGAGGCACACGGTTGGGAGAGAGCAACTATGTTCCCACTCTTTCTTTGGCTTTAAGGCTGGCTGGGGATCGACTGGGATACTCTCCTGGCGAACAGTGGCGCCGCGAGGATTGAGTGAAGACCCGCAGGGCTACGGTGAGTAACAGTTAACGCTAACACTACTGGGTGGTGTCCATGTAGAGAGAGTCACCCCGACGTTGGCGACTGTGGACAGGATAAAGTACTAGGATATCTTGTGTATTGTTACTCGCCCCTCAAGTGGTTGACGTATACCCCAACACTGTGCATATCCCAATTACATTGGGATATGCACAGATAACTGATTTGCCATATTTGTTCTTATGTTCTTGAATCAGAAGTCGTCTGTTCCTGTACCCACCTATGTAAAAAAATAATAAAAATAAAAGATATGTATTAGTTTTAGTGGATATAAAGAGAAATTGCCTTGTATGGCCAAAAGGCTTTCTGTAGTTCCATTTATTCTAATAGTGTTATGTTGTGTACAGGAGCTTCAGAATGTCTGGTGAAGATGAGGGCTGGCGGTACATACTACACTCACTGTGGGCTTGGGGCGTGCCGGGGCTCATCACCAGCCTCGCCCTCACCCTCAACTACTACCGCGCCTCCCTCCCCTGCAGCGTTATCACCCCCAGGATTGGTCTCCCCAACTGCTTCTTCTCCGGTCAGTCTCCCATGTTGTACCTACCCCTGCAGGAGCAGTGCTGTAAACATTGCCTTGTTAGAGTCACATATTTTGGAAATTAGATAATCCAAACAACAAGTTAAGTGAAATATGACTGTATTTACAAATCTCATTGAATTGTCTACAGACCAGAAGGCCAAACTGGTGTACCTGTACATGCCGATGTTGCTGACGCTGTGTGCCAACACCTCCCTGCTGGTGGCCTCCCGCTGCGTCCGCTCAGCAAACCTGCGCCGACTGGAAAAGGGTTAGTTAAGTTAAGCACCCCGACTATATCCACACTGAGTGGTAGTGAAAACGTTAGAGGCACTTAGTGGGCTCATGAACTAAGCCCCCCATTATTCCCTTAGCGTGTTACATCTTGTTTGATAGCCGATTTCGCCGGGATTTTGAAGATGTGCTGACGGCGTGTGATATCACAACGACCGGGAGCTTGACCCAATGAGTCGGTCAATAGCCGTCAAGAAGGCGGCATTGATTCTTGATTCCCTCTTTGAGATTACATTTCAAATTGTCACTAACATATATGGCTACTCCCCCTCCTCATCTAATATATCTATCTGTGTGAAATAGTTTAAATCCATTTATTTGATATTCAGCTAATAGTTCTCTATTTTCTACATTCATCCACGTTTCGGTAAGTGCAATAATATCTATTTTTTCTGTGCAGACAAGAGCATTTAATTCGTTAATTTTATTTCTTAGACTTCTACTGTTAGTGTAATATACCCTAAGTGAATTGGTATTTATTTATTTATTTATTTATTTATTTATTTATTTATTTATTTATTTATTTATGCATATACAAGAATGTACATAAGGAATGTGAGGATACAAATATGGTAATTACAGTCTTGTAAAGCCACTAGCACGCGCAGCGTTTCGGGCAGGTAAATTCTGGTATTTTGAGGCCCTTTTCTTTCCCTGATCATTTTGCCAATTCTTTTCTCCCACGAACACATACTTTTATTACCTCCTTCCTCCAAATCAATTCCCATACCACTGTCTACTAACAGTTTAAACCCAAACAAACACCTCCAACCACTGGTTCCAACGAGTTCGCAACAGCAACAACCCCCAGCCCCCGATAGATGCACCCATCACGAGCATACATTTCATTTCTTCCATAGAAGTGTTCCCAGTTGTCTATGAAAGATATTGCATTTGATTTGCAATATCTTTCCAGCCGGCAATTGATACCAAGTGCCCTCGACATCCATTCATTTCCCACTCCCTTTCTTGGAAGAATGCCACATATGATCGGGATTCCTAGCTTGCTCCTAACTAATTCAATGGCTGTCCTGAATCTCTGTATTAGTTCCTCACACCTACCTCGCCCAACATCATTACCCTATGCACTAATACAAATAATGGGTTTGTTCCCATTTCCCGTCATAATATCATTCATGTTTCCAACAATATCACCAATTCCAGCTCCAAAATTGAAGGTTAAATCCTTCGTGAGGGCAAGTGTACATGTATACAACGCTTGACTGCTGTAAATACATGTCTAATTAGACATACCTGAGCCACACTTGAAGAGTCTTCTTGAAGCATGCACAAAGGAAGCCAATTTCATCAGTCCACAAGGAGACATGTATTTACAAATAGACGGAGTAGCAATGAGCTCCCCCTTAGGAGTTTTATTTGCTAATTTTTATATGGGAACCATCGAAGACAGAGTCTTCAGTAGCAGACAAAAAACAACTATATATTGCCGTTATGTAGATGACATATTCGTAATAGTTAAAGACTCAGATTAACTAATTGACCTAAAAAGCCATCTAGAGAGAGAGTCAGTACTCAACGGTAGAAGTGAGTGCCCCCAAAGATACAAAGCCAGTGTTCTCAATGCCTATATTCGTCGAGCGCTTACCCACTGCTCTGAATGTAGCAACGTGAGTAGAGAGTTTGAAAGAGTAACTCAGGTATTGGTGAACAACGGATATAGCAACGCGGAAATAAACGCTGCTATGAGAAGACACTTGGACCGTTTGTATAATCCTGAACCTAGAACAGAAACCACAATACCTCCAATAAAATTATATTACAAATCAACCATGCACACTGAACATATAAAAGAGGAAAGAATAATAAAAGAAGTAATCCGCAAAGGAGTAAAAAGCATTACTCCTAACCAAAACATAAACCTGATAATATTCTACAAAACCAAGAAGACTTCCGAACTCCTTATCAAAAACAGCCCGAAGCCGACGGAGAACCCTCTACAGCAGTCAAGCGTTGTATACATGTACACTTGCCCCCACGAAGGATGTAACCTTCAATCTAAGTACATAGGTATGACGTCGACCAAGCTGCCGAGGCGTTTGACATCCTATCTTCACTGCGATGCCCCCAGAAATCACATGAGACAAACCCATGACATCACCCTAACAAGAGAAATGTTGGACAAAAATACCTGTATAATAGACATAACCCAAGATGCAAGAAGTTTACAAATTCTTGAAGCAATTCACATAAGAATAAAACAACCAACCATGAACACCCAAATCACGGAATTATTTACTCTACCCACCATGAGAGTAAGGACAAGACCAGAACATAACGATGCCAACACAGAAGACACTGTTCAACATAACAGGCCAATTACACTTGATTAATCTTTGTATGAAGATAGGAGCTGCCTCGTATGGGCCGATAGGCCTTCCACAGTTACCTCTATTCTTATGTTCTTATGTTTCACCCCCCATTTATCCCTTATGTATCCCCCCATGTTTTCACCTTTATTGTCTTATCACCTGACCCAGTGCGGGTATAAAATCAACCAGTTCTGAAAATTCTTTTCACTTGAGAATGAACCATTGAGCTTCGAAACGTTGTGCAAATTGTATAAATAAGTGTAATACATTCTATATTAATTCATTTCGTTTCTTCACCTTGAAATTACGAAAATGAGTTTTGGAGAACTCTTATTTCAGCTAAGCCCTGTTGCTAAGAAAATAGAGGGATAGAATCCCTAAATCAGAAGATAGTAAATACAGAATATGCGGTCATATTCAATGAGACTATATATATATATATATATATATATATATTGGTATATTTTGGTAGCAGTCTTTCCAGCAGTCTTTTTCTTTCCATATTATTAAATATGACCGAAAAAGTAAGATAAATAATTCTAACACGAATTTTCTCAATATTTCTTATGTTTTTTTCCACTGTTGATGGTAATTGAAAAATCAATTCTCCAAAATTCATTTTTATTTTTAGTCTAACGCGACACTTGAACGCGTTTCATAATAACTTATTACATTTTCAAAGACTTTAGTTTACAAACACAGAACTATAACTTTGCAAATGCTAAACAGAGTTTAAACAGCTTTGATTTTATACCTGCATTTGGGTGAGGTGATATGTTACAACAGTTTTGGATGAGGTGAAAACAAACTTTCAACACAAGACAGAACACGAAACAATGGGTATAATATTATTTTTAGGTAAAGATGAGTTTGGATGAGGTGAAAACAAACTTTCAACACAAGACAGAACACGAAACAATGGGTATAATATTTTGTAAGTTAAAGGGAAGAATGGAAGTAACTGCAAAGGGCCTATTGGCCCATATTTCTTGATGCTTCTATATTGGTGCGGAGTCTTGAAGTGGGTAGAATATAGTTGTACATTAACTGGATGTTGATTGCTGGTGTCGACTTCTCAATGTGTAGTGCCTCGCAGATATGAAGCCGCCTGCTATCGCTGTATCTATCGATGATTTCCGTGTTTTTTGTTAATACTTCTCTGGTGATGGTCTGGTTGTGGGAAGTGATTATATGTTCCTTAATAGAGCCCTGTTGCTTATGCATCTTTAATCGCCTGGAAAGAGATGTTGTTGTCTTGCCTATATACTGAGTTCTTTGAGGCTTACCGTTCCCAAGCGGGCATTTGAAGGCATAGACGACATTGGTCTCTTTTAAAGCGTTCTGCTTTGTGTCTGGAGAGTTTCTCTTGAGTAGGTTGGCCGTATTTTTGGTTTTATAGTAAATCGTCAATTGTATCTTCTGATTTTTGTCTATAGGGATAACGTTCCTATTAACAATATCTTTTAGGACCCTTTCCTCCGTTTTATGAGCTGTGGAAAAGAAGTTCCTGTAAAATAGTCTAATAGGGGGTACAGGTGTTGTGTTAGTTGTCTCTTCAGAGGTTGCATGGCGTTTCACCTTCCTTCTTATAATGTCTTCAACGAAACCATTGGAGAAGCCGTTGTTGACTAGGACCTGCCTTACCCTACAGAGTTCTTCATCGACCTGCTTCCATCCTGAGCTGTGGCTGAGAGCACGGTCGACATAAGTGTTAACAACACTCCTCTTGTACCTGTCTGGGCAGTCACTGTTGGTACTGAGGCACATTCCTATGTTTGTTTCCTTAGTGTAGACTGCAGTGTGGAAACCTCTGCTCCTTTCCATGACTGTTACATCTAGAAAGGGCAGCTTCCCATCCTTCTCCATCTCGTAAGTGAAACGCAACACAGAATTCCGCTCAAATGCCTCCTTCAGCTCCTGCAGATGTCTAACATCAGGTACCTGTGTAAAAATGTCGTCAACATACCTGCAGTATATGGCCGGTTTCAAGTTGCGAACTTCTACATGGGTCCCATCGAACAAAAGGTCTTAGTCGACATAAACTTGAAGTAATACATGGAACATAAAAAGGCTCACGATAGTATTGAGAATATTGGCAAAGTTATTATTAGGTGCAAGGGTCTGAAGGGTGAACGTAAAGGCACTTGTACTTAACAGTCAGTTTATTCATAAAACTTAATACTAACAGTACATGACAAGAACAACAACACTCGACTATTACGTTACTTTACTTCAGTCAATTCAAAAGTCAAGACAATCAACAATGGCTACGGGTAATTAGCAATCCCTGAGTAATCGCACTAGAATCTGTCACAGCTTGACAGCTCACTCAATTCATGAAGAATTTACGTTAAGGCTCAGCGTCACTAAGACCGCTTAACTAACATCGATCAGTCAATACGATTACTAATCTACTAATCACCGCGTATCAAATCAATTGAAATTAATACTGGTTCGATTCCCGCACGAGGCAGAAACAAATGGGCAAAGTTTCTTTCATTCTGAATGCCCCTGTTACCTAGCAGTAAATAGGTACCTGGGAGTTAGTCAGCTGTCACGGGCTGCTTCCTGGGGGTGTAGGCCTGGTCGAGGACCGGGCCGCGGGGACACTAAAGCCCCGAAATCATCTCAAGATAACAAAGTTACACAACACTGAGTCTACTTTACTCCGCAAGTTAATGAACACAAAGTTACACTGAACACACCAATACGGGTCACTGAGACCAACAACAATATATCAAAGATAATTGTACACACCAACACGGGTCACTGAGACCAACAACAAAATATAAACACCACACACAACACTGACACACTCACGTGTCACCAAAAATGAAAATTACAGTACACAAAGTAAATAACTCTTACTTGGACTTACAGCATGTCCCCTGGAAATAAAGATAGAACGGCAAGGACATGGGTTAATCACACAGTGATGGTAAACACTAAACCACACTAAACACAGTAAAATACACACGTCACAAAGACAACTAAATGTGTAAAACTGAATGTGTAAGATGACAATCACACTAAGATCTTGCTACAGTATTCACAAAGAAAAGCTGTAGCAGGTCTTCACCTATCGTGCTTCCTCGGGGAATCGAACTCGGTCCCGTAGGGAAACTAGTGAGAACAAACACCGGACGGCTGAATCAAATCAACACAAGGAATTTGCACATTAGGAAGATACAGAGAAATAATGTTTGAGTACTCACGTTAATTTATAGTTAATTTATATCGGTATGACACACTTACCAACGTCAATCACACGCACACTAGCCCCAGCTGTTGATTGAAGCACGAGCCAGGGACAACGGAGTGTGGTGGAGGTCGGATTGGGGATATCGACGCTCAGAGGTAGCGAGATGAGGCAGCAGGCCCACGGCCTGGGGATTTGAGGGGCAGCGGGGAGGTGTTTCCCGCGCGCTCAAGACACAGAGGCGAGAGTCGCCTGACACGTTTCCACTAATAAACTAGAAACGCCCTCACAGTTATACACCGGGTTTTTAAACGCAAGCGTGATGTATTGCTGAAGGCTGACGATATGCACGCTGGAATAGACGAATGTATTGAACCACCAGATGTGAGGCACCCCGGGAGGACAATGGCGTGGACGAGGAAAATTAACAGAGTACATACTCTCACAATATTGAAGATATTCACACGGATCTCCACTCAAACACTTAGAATCGTTTCCTGATTCTTATATCTCACTGTGACAGAGCAATAGAAGGACGGGTTGCTCTAGGTGTTGCCGATTTCACTGGATGACTCTGGACAGTTCTGTTGCACCTGTTGGCAGTACATGTGACGGCTTACGATATCACTTCACTATCTCCTTGAATTTTCACCACTAACGAGTTCTGGTGCTACAGGATTCTGCGACTGCAACGTGGAACAGCGTAGGGTTAAGTAACTGGCTGGAGGTTGAAAGGAGAGGGAGGAATCAAGGCTTTGCCCAGAGCCGTGATCTCCCTACTTCTCTACAGCGTCGCTCCTCGATACAGAATGCCCGCGTTTGGCGCGGGAATCTTGGACCAGCAAAGGTTTTGGCGCGAGAATTCAAGTGGCGGCTCCCTTTGGTTCCAGGCCCTCGGCCAATCAGGCTCGAGCCTCGGCGGAGGCCTCGTGCCGCTTCCAATAAACGCTAAGCCGGCAAAAGACGGTGATGACGTCACGTCACCGACATTGGGGAGCCGTGGTACCTGATGTTTGTCCCTTCATCCTCTTCTCTCTCACTCTTTGTTGCCAAGGCCAAGAGTTACAGAATTCAGAGAAAACCTGTAACTATTCACACAGGATACTTACGAAAACGAGAGTTACATCTTTGGAATGCTGAAGGCATCCCCTTTCGAAAGAGACGTGATTTCACTAGTCTATCTCCATTGACAAGAAAGACTTATGTGCACACCCCGTGCACATCTCCACCATTTTCTGAGGCAAAAGGCTTTTTCTACCTATCACCTAACAAATGTAAGCTAGCTGAGAAGTGGGCAAAAACCCAACCTTTCACTGGGTGTTTGGTGACATAGACCGTGAAGCCCGTCAGTGAATGGAATGTTGTATGCAACATTGCAAGTAACGGGCTTGAACCATAACAAATGTAAAAATGGTGTTTGCAACATGGTGCAACATGACGCAATAAGGCTGGGAGTACGATGGACACAGGTGAAAGAGAAATGCCCGTGAATGAAGATTTTGGGGAAATTTAAGTTTTGGAGAGATTTAGTAAGATTACTTCATTCTGTGGAATGTAATTATGGAGTTCTAATGAAATTGTGTTTGTATACAGCGTAGACATGCATTGCATTCCATTTGCAAAACAACATTTGTAAGGGCTCCGATTCCCTCGTTTGATGACTATATCTCTGCCTTGCATGTAACAGTTATGTTTTCAGTAGTTGAGTGCAATAAGTGATGAAGGTCACATGCAATTAATGTGTTAACTCTCGATACATTACTCGTTTGAGTCCAAAGATTATGGAAATATTTCTGGTTGAAGAGTGGAATTCTAGTTTATCATTTAAATTCTTCACACAGAATAGGAGCGGTCTCTCGCTATGACAGCTGCACTTTCCACAGCACAAATCGAGTGTATGGAATCATCAGTAAAATGGTATGGGAATGGGAGCACTGTGAAAAAGAGGCTCTTTCTGTCTGAAGGCATTGTATTTTGCCTCTAGTCCATGCAGTGACTTATCCTGAATCATCTTCGTGGTTGAGAATGGAGATGAGTCCTTGCCTCTAGACATCATGAACCTGATGCACTCTGTTCATGTGTATCAGGTTTAAGGAATGTTCCACCTTCCATTGTGTTCTTCCTTCCATGCACACGGAAACTTTAGTGTGTTCAGTTGAGCTCCAGGTTGCAATCCTTATGCCATGTCGTGATCTAGTCGTCTAGATTGTGTGCATGGGAAAACCCACCGCATAGGTTCGAACCCTCATCACAGACCTCCTATGCATTTTCATCATCACGGCTCAAACCCTCATCAAGGCTCCTATGCATTTTCTCATTATTATTATTATTATTATTATTGTTGTTGTACAAAGACATAAATTTAACATGACGTATCAATAAGAAAATCAGTAGAAGCCATGAAGAGGATTCGAACCTGCACGCTGGATACTCTCAAGCTCACGCCTTAAACCACTGATCCACGGTATCAACTAGATGCCTCAAGAACCCTAGAAGATTCAGTGTAATTTCAAGTTACATTATTTGTTATCATATTGTGATCCAGTGGTTTAAGGAATGTGCTTGGGAGTACCCAGTGCAAGTTTGGATGCTCCGAACGGGTCCGACTGATGTTCTCATTATTATTATTATTATTATTATTATTATTATTATTATTATTATTATTATTATTATTATTATTATTATTATTATTAACCATACGATAGTAATACACCCACTATTACTACTGGTAGGTAGCGTGGAGAGCATCACCGCGGAGGACGGCCGCACCGTTGTCACTTCTCGGCACTCGGGACTTCGCTCCCACCGGACCCAAAACCTGTGAGTATAACCAGAGATGGTGTTGTTAGGCACACTACCACACAGAGGCACAGAGTAATATTCTCATCTTTTTATTTAAATTGACAATATTTCCTCTGATATAGCTGTCATATATACAGGATTACTGCTATTATTTAAGTGCCCTTTGACGGGAACAATGAAGAGGAAGCAGAACAGTTATTTGGTACACCAGTACATGGTATTGATGCCAGACTCAAACACGAGGATTAATTGGTGTGATCATCCTTGTTCATAACTGGTGGACCCGGCCTACCTACAATAAGATAAGGCCTCCCTATTTTAGTGAATATTTGTTGTCTAATACTGTAGTGAATGTCTGCTGATCAATATTTTTGATTAACTACATATAAATCCATAAACCCCCAATAATGTGTAAGGAGATCCATTTGTGGGAATTCGAAGAAATACAGTCCACTTTAGTCATCATACAATTTGCTATTGAAATATATAAATTATTGTAAATATAAATTACAAAATTAGTTCATATAAATTAAATAAATATAAATCTCACAGGTCGGGTCCCCATATTAATTGGTCATTCGAACCTAGATAGTCTAGAGAGCTAGACTATCGTCAAATTGAATAAACTAGTGTAGTAAATTAGTAAACAAACATTGCCAGTCAAAGACCAGCCGCGGTGACCCGCTATCTACTCATGAGCCCCTCAGGACGCCCTGCCTCTCAAGCGGCTTCAAGGTCACCCACTAATTTCGTGGAGTGTTATTCCACGGAGTGACAGCGCTAAATTTAAAACCACCCATATTAGCAGCTGCACCCTCGCAAGTTTATATACACTAAATTTGTGGTGTTAATTTCGCTAGATCACTAATAACAGACTTATTTAACTTTTAGTACTATCTAGAAGTATTAAGAGGTTAATAACAACGCAAATGGTGTGTATTCTTTCTCTTGAATAGAGAATTATTTAAAATATATATTGCACTAGTCTCCTCAATATAATATTTACTGATTGCCAACCCACTACAGGGTAGGATATTTAAATTGACTAGTGTTTATTGATGACGTAGACATCGTGATGACGTGACGTGATGACATATTACCATGACTAGTTGAACTAATTATTGTTCATCCTAGTCCCATTTATTACCATAGTCTAGTTGTACTGTATTGAACAACCTAGCACCATTAATCAATGGTGCAGGCCCTGTTTCGGGTAAAATTTATACCAGCTCGAGTTGAGTTGTGAATCTATAATTACATTTTTTATAATTGTTTACCTATAATCACTGCACCTTTGAGTGATTAAGTAGTATCTATACCAATCTAGGGTGATAATTGAAGAGCTAACCTAAAGGTACTTCCAGGGGCACTGGATTATCACTCAAATCATTTGTGTGTATGATTATATATAATGTACATTAGTTTTAAGACTAACCTCTACAAGAGGTAGGATTATAACCTATTGAATTACAAATTTTACCGTAGGCTACTCCATCAGTACTTTTTCAGCATTATGAGCAACCCAGGTACAAGCCTCACAAGGCTTAACCAACTAGCTAGTATGGATACTGCAGGAAGAATGAAAAGGACCCTTACACGTCTTAAAGGCCACTTAACAAGACAGATCAAGAAGTGTGAGGATGTCACAAGAATCTCTAATTGATTATGCTGACCTGGAAAGCTATTATCAATCCGCTACAGGTAAATTTGAAAAAAATAAAGCACCAAATAGCAACATATGTGGCTGAACTTGCCAACACCAGTTTATCAGCAACAGAAATAGACGATATTATGGTTGATCTAGCGAGTTATGAAGATAAAACTCAGGACGTTACAGCCATTCGTCAAAATGATTGCCCAGAACAGGGAAACATCAGCAGTTTATCTAATATGAGTCAAGCTGAAGCTCGACTCCCTCCAATTAATTTACCCACTTTCTCAGGAAAAGACGAGGAAGATTGGAACGAATTTTGGAACAAAATCTTAGACCTTGTGGACTCAAAACAATCTTTACCTAAGAGTAGTAAATTCTCTTAATTACAAGATCAGTTATCAATTGAGGCTTAAACAGTAGTATCCTAGCTGAGGTTAACTAACGACGACTATGATCTGGCAGTACAACTCCTCAAGGATAATTATGCTGATCCAGAAGTAAGAACATCACATTTATTACATGAGCTGTTGCATTTACCCCCACCGGAGGCTTCAGCTGATTCACTCTAAATCTTTAAGCTGGAGGTAGAATCAATGATCAAGGCCCTCAGCCTGACAACCGATACTAATGGGACTGAGTGGGTCTGGAAAATAATTGTCCAGAGAAAATACCAAGGAACATATTATGACAAATGAGTGCTCACTATAATAATAGTATTTTATCCTTAAATGAAATATCTGAGGTTTACATTCAGTAATTCATCAATTACGAACACATGAAATTAAAAACGCCAAGTAAACTTTCAGAAACAAATAATAGTACATCACAAACCACCAAAGGTACTCCAATTCAATCTAGACAATATAATTCCACACCAAGGTGGAACAGTAGCAGGGTAGGCACATATGCAGTGGGACCCCTACAAGCCTATAGTTACTGTGTCACCCAAAAATGTGACTCCAAAGGGTATTGTAAGCTTTGGAACATGTTTGTTCTGCCAAGAGAAACATTTAATATATCACTGCCCTAATTGTTCTGATTGTGACGCCCGTATTGATCGACTCAAAGAGTTGCAACATTCCACGAGGTGCCTCAAGAAACACAACATCATCGACTGTGAGATCCAATTACACACCTGTAATAGCTGTAACAAGGGTCAGCACCATGCAGCATTGTTCGGAGACACCAAAACAAAGTCTCCAAACCCCAAGGTGGAAGATAGTATTCCCAACACAGTACAGTACTGCAACTTGCACCAGAAATTTAGTGTCCTATTAAAAAGACCAAAAATACTGCGACTATGCCTACTGCCTTAATTTCCTTCCTGAATAAGAGGGCCAAGGTCCAGACCCGTGGGTTGTTTGACCAAGGGTCCCAGAGAACATTTGTCACTAAACATTTGGCAGATGAACTACAATTAATGCCTGTAACCCAGACGACATTCAATATTTCAGAGTTCCTATCAGATACAGGACCACAAGTCTACCAAGTGGTACAACCATCAATACGATTAGGCAGCTATGTCTGTCAAGTACAAGTCATTTTGGTGGACACAATTCCAGCCGACCTACGTGTGCAGGGGTCTGTCAGCTACTGCCAAATTTTTGAGAAATAGAGGAATAAAATTGGCAGATAAAATTAAGTCTGATCACCTCGCTGACTTCGGAATCCTTGTCGGTGCTGACTACTACCACAAATTTATCGGTAGCCAAACTAAATAACAGGGCATAATCATGCTAAATTCTGCAGGAGGCAAATTACTCACTGGCCCACTATTAAGTATGAGGAGACCAATGCCTGTAGATAAACAATATCAATAGAAATCTAAATTTGTCAGCTGATGATACAACTCCAGTAGCATTATACTAAGGAGATTACAGCTGACTATAACAACAGAGGTTGATCTTGATATCATTATTTAAAGTTGAAGATGAGTTCACGAGGCCTCAGTGGCAATTCAGTGAACAGAAGCCTAAATAAGCTCCAAGTCATTGCGACCAGTGTCACTGAACCCACTGCAGTCTCAGAATCATGCTTCACTTTAATGATTGACTATTCAATCCTCTGAATCAAATAAACTACATTAAACCCAATTTGTCAGCTAAACAACTCTAGCAAATAAGCATAAAGGAGCATGACTGACTATATAAATCCGACGACTGATTTTGATTCATTTAATCAAGATGTTTTCCATGGGCCTCAGTGTTTATATATCAGTGACCACTTACCTGAACAAGCTTCTAGTTAATATACCTAATGTCACTGATATCACTGCAGTCCCAGAATCATTCTTGACTGTAGTACTTGTTCACATTCAGTACTCTGGGTTAAATAAAATGTAATTAGGCTGAAATTTTAACCTCCTAAGAGTTAGCAGGGAAAGAAAATGTCAAAGACTTTCAACCCCCTGCAACTCGAGTACAGAAAATACGCCCTTTACGAACTGACGCACAAATGTGTGATTACTAACTACTAACATTAAATTAAACTAATAATTTGAAGGAGGATTATCGGTGTTCGTCAGTTCTAAGTAGGACTTCGACCCGTGAGCAGCCCCGGGAAATTATGTTGGAAAACCCGACACCATACATTAATATTAAATACAATATGCAGATAATATTGCTGTTGTTGTGTAAATAACAAATTAACCCTAGAAATAGTATTTATTCATACAAAAAATGTAGCACAGTGGAAATTTCCATCAATAGAAAATGGGATATTATTGCCACATGTTGCTCCTAATTTCACCAGCTAATTCTGTTGGGAATTATTCTTAATACAGCAGTTTTTGGACTGTTAACATCACAAAAATATCTCACTAGAATTAACGTAAATAAAAGTACCAAAATAGAGTAAATGTAACCTTTCTACCACTTGTTGACATCTGGACAAGAGAGCCAGGGCATCAGTGGAGGAGGGTCAGCCGTTGTTAATTTAAATAACCGGTCGCTGGAGCAGAACAGCTCGAATAAATTCCCTTGGACAAGTAAGTTATGGGACTAATAGTGATCCTGTTATCAACTCCAACTGCGTCTACTATAAGAAAAGTGTATTACCGAAACCCGTTTATTAACTTTACATTCCTGGCCAGTTATGTTAGGTAGATATAGTGTGAGCCGGTTAGCACACGAGGCAGCAACCAACCCAGAGAGAGTAATATTCTCATCTCTTTATTTAGATTGACAATATTTCCTCTGATATAGCTGTCATATATACAGGATAACTGCTATTATTTAAGTGCCCTTTGACGGGAACAATGAAGAGGAAGCAGAACAGTTATTTGGTGCACCAGTACATGGTATTGATGCCAGACTTAGACATGAGGATTATTTGGTGTGATCATCCTTGTTCATAACTGGTGGACCCGGCCTACCTACAATAAGATAAGGCCTCCCTATTTTAGTGAATATTTGTTGTCTAATACTGTAGTGAATGTCTGTTAATCAATAATTTTGATTAACTACATATAAATCCATAAACCCAAAATAATGTGTAAGAAGATCGATTTGTGTGCATTCGAAGAAATTCAGTCCTTTTTAACCATCATACAATATGCTATCGAAATATATAAATTAACGTAAATATAAATAACAATATAAATTCATATAAATTAAACAAATATAAATCTCACAGGTCGGTTCCCCACACATGGAGTTGTTAGGCACACCACCTGTATGTTCTATTGTGTGTTGTAACTGTATTCCATCGCATGCTCACATATTTACATCTATTTATCCATTTGCCAATATACAAATATATTCATGAACAGTCATGCACAAGTCTCTCTTCAACGCCACCATATTGTCGGAAAATCCGACACCATTTAATAATATATCATACAGACAGATAATAGCTGTGTTGAATAAACAAGTTAACCCATAGAAAACGTAACTTGTAGTGGAATTACCGTCTATAGAAAACGGGATATCATCACCACATACTATTACATTCACCAGCTATTCTGCTGGGAATTATTCTTAAATACATTAGTCTTTGGACTTTACCATCATAAAAACATCTTATATAAATTAACTTAATTACCAATATTAAAGTAGAGTAAATGTGACCCTTCTATCACTTTCTGTTATCTGGACAATGTAAGCCAGGCGTGAGTGAGGAAGGAGGGCAGCCATTGTTGATACTAGAGCAGAGGCGCAGGGAGCAATTCGGCTCCTGTTAATTTTACTTGGACGTAGTGTTATGGAAACCAAAGGTGTACCATTATCACACGCTGTCAACAAATTCAAGTTTAGTGTCTTTCCGAAACCCGTTTATCTATCATTAGTGGCCATTAATGTCATTGTGTAGGGTGATCCAGTTAGATCACGAAATCGCCTCATACTAAAGGTAATTAAGCCAGGTCTTCATTGTTCCATGTACAGTGTTCTCTGATATTCCTGTCATATATAGGATTCTGGCTTTACCGCTAATGCCCTTTTAACAGGTCAAGACGAGGAAGCAAGACTTTGTGCACCAGTTACTGGGTGATGGAAGCTACCTCAAAGAGGGAAAATGTGGTGTCTACACCCTAGTTATACCTGGTGGACTAACCTGCTGTACTATAAGATAAGGAACCTCTTCAATGTATGTAGTCTAATACTGTAGTTTGATTGGCTGCATATATATAAATTTAATTAATATAAACCCCCCCTAATGTGTAGAGGATCGATTTGTGAGATTATGAGATTATTGCAGAAATACAGTCCACTTATCATTATACAAATTGCTATCAAAGTATTTAGATTAACGTAAATATAAATTCATATAAATTAAATAAATATAAATCTCACAGGTCGCTTCCCACATTATTTGGTCCTTCGAAACCGAATTATTTGGACCTTCAGAACCGGAATATTCGGTCCTTTGAACCCACATTTGGTCATCTTAGTACCGGATGAACCAGTTAACCAGTGGATTCATTAAATAAACTAGTGCAGTGTGATTTAAACAAAGCCAGCAGTCAAAGACGGCAGCGTAGCCTCGAGGGAGCTCAGAAGCCTCCCTCAGCTCAGTTCAGATCAGCCTTAGTCAGCGGTTTCATGCACACCCACAGATTTGGTGGCGTGTTATTTCGTGAAATGACAGTGCTAATATTGAAGCCAGCCAAATTAGTGGCTGTGTCCTCGCAAGATTGTTCACGGATTTTGTGGTGTTAAATTTCGCGAGAGATTATCTACGAATTTGTGGACTTTATTTTGCGAGGTCACTAATAATATTTAATACTTCTTGATAATATTAGAAGTTTTATAGAGGCTAATTAAGAGGCTATTATCAATAATTGTGTATATTATTTCTCCAAAATAGAGAATTATTTAATATATATTGCACTAGTGATCACAGTATAATATTTACTAATTGCCAACCCACAACAGGGTAGGATATTAACATTGACTAGTTGAACTATTATCGTTCATCCTAGTCCCATTATTACCATAGTCAGTTGTACTATATTGAACAACCTAACACCATTAATGAATGGTGCTGACCCTATTTTGGGTGTAAATTTTATCAACTCGAGTTGAGTTGTATATATAATAATTTACTTATGATCATTACACCTTTGAGTGATTAATTAGTGTCTCTACCATCCTAGGGTGATATAGAAGAGCTAACCTAAAGGTACTTCCAGTGACACTGGTTTATCACTCAAATCATTAGTGTGTATGATTGTATATATATAATGTGTATTAATTTTAAGTGCTAACCTCTAGTAGAGGTAGGATTATTGCCTAGTGAGTGCAGAATTTACCCTAGGCTACCATTAGAGCTTGTTCAGTATTATGAGCAGCCCAAGTACAAGTCCCACAAGGCTTCACCAACGAGCCAGTATGGATAATGCAGGGAGAATGAAAAGAACCCTTGCAGGTCTTAAAGGCCACTTAACAAGACAGATCAAGAAATGTGAAGATTTGTCACAACAATCTCAAGTTGATTATGCTGACCTGGAAAGCTATTATCAAGCAGCTGCAGGTAAATTTGAGCAAATCAAATGCCAAATAGCAACATATGTGGCTGAACTTGCCAACACCAATTTATCAGAAACAGAAATAGATGACATTATGGTTGATCTTGCGAATTATGAAAATCACACTCAGGCCACGTTACAGCCTTATGTCAAATTAATTGCCCAGAACAAGGCAACAGCAACAACAACAACAGTTGCATCTAATACGAGTCAAGCAGAAGCTCGACTCCCTCCAATTAATTTACCCACTTTCTCAGGAAAAGATGAGGAAGATTAGGACGAATTATGGAACAAATTCGTTGACCTTGTAGACTCAAAACAATCTTTACCAAGGAGTAGTAAATTCTCTTATTTGCAAGGCCAATTATCAGGTGAGGCTAAAACAGTAGTATCCCATCTGAGATTAACTAATGACGGCAATGATCTGGCAGTAAAACTCCTCAAGGATAATTATGCTGATCCAGAAGTAAGAACATCACATTTAATTCATGAGCTGTTGCATTTTCCCCCACCGGAGGCTTCAGCTGATTCACTCCAAGTCTTCAAGCTGGAGGTAGAATCATTGATCAATGCCCTCAGCCTGACAGCAGATACAAACGGGGCTGAGTGGGTCTTGAAAATAATTGTCCAGGAGAAAATACCTAGGGACATATTGAGACAAATGAGTGCTCATTACAATAAAAGCATCTTATCCATGAATGATATATCTGAAGGTTTAAAGTCAGTAGTTCATCAATTACGAACACATGACAAATTAAAACCACCAAGTAAACCCTCAGAAACCAATAATAGTAAACCACAGAGTACCAAAGGTACTCCAAATCAATCTAGACAATATAATTCAACACCAAAGTGGAACAGTAGCAGTGTGGGCGTATATGCAGTGGGACCCTCCAAGCCTATAGTTACTGTGTCACCCAAGAACGTGACACCAAAGCTTACTGGAAGCTATGGAACATGTTTGTTCTGCAATGAGAAACATTCACTGTACCACTGCCCTAATTTTCCTGATAGTGACGCCCGTGTTGAGCGACTCAAAGATTTGCAACATTGCACGAGGTGCCTCAGGAAACATAACATCAACGACTGTGATACCCAATTACACACCTGTAATAGGTGTAACAAAGGTCAGCACCATGCAGCATTGTGCAGAGACACCAAAACAACGTCTCCAAACCCCAAGGTGGAAGATAGCATTCCCACCACAGTACAGTACTGCAAGGTGCAACAAACAAACAGTGTCCAATCGGCAAAGTCTAAAGGTAATACGACTTTGCCTACTGCCCAAATTACCATCCTGAATAAGAGGGCCAAGGTCCATACCCGTGGGTTGTTTGACCAAGGGTCCCAGAGAACATATGTCACTAAAAAGCTGGCAGATGAACTACAATTAAGGCCTGTAGCCCAGATGTCATTCAATATCTCAGGGTTTGTAACAGATGCAGGACCTCAAGTCTACCAGGTGGTACAACCATCAGTACGTTTAGGCAGGTACGTCTGTAGAGTACAAGCCATTGTGGTGGACAAAATACCAGTAGACCTACAAGTTCAAGGTCTGAGAGCAACAGCCAAATTCCTGAGAAATAGAGGAATAAAATTGGCAGATAATATTAAGTCTGATCACCTCACTGACTTCGGTCTCCTTGTTGGGACAGACTATTGTCATCGATTCATCGGTAGCCCTACTAAATATCAGGGTATAACCATGTTAAAGTCTGCAGGAGGTAAATTACTCTCAGGCCCAGTATCAAGCCTGAGGAGACCTATGCCTGCAGATAAACAATACCAATAGAAATCTAAATTTGTCAGCTGATTATATTTCTCCAGTAGCATTATACTAAGGAGATTACGGCTGACTATACCAACAGAGGTTGATGTTAGTATCATCATTTAAAGCTGAAGATGAGTTCATGAGGCCTCATTGGCAAATCAGTGAACAGTAGCCTAAACAGCTACAAGTCACTGCGACCAATGTCACTGAACCCACTGCAGTCTCAGAACCATACTTTACTTTAATGATGAGCTATTCAATCTTCTGAATCAATTAACTAAATTAAACCCCAATAAATCTGATGACTGATTTGATACATTTATTATTTAATCAAGATGTATTCCATGGGCCTCAGTGTTTATATATCAGTGACCAGTTACCTGAACAAACTTCAAGTTATATCTAATGTCACTGATCTCACTGCAGTCCCTGAATCATACTTGAGTGTAGTACTTGATCACATTCAGTCTTCTGGGTTAAATAATATGTAATTAGGCTTGAATATTAGCCTTTCAAGAGTTGACAGGGAAATGAAATCGCATTAGACTTCTAACCCCTGCAACTCTAGTACGGGACATCCGTCCTGTACGAACAGACGCACAAATGTGTGATTACTAACTACTAACATCAAATTAATCTAATAATTCGAAGGAGGAGTATCGGTGTTCATCTGTTCTAAAGAGGACTTCGACCCGTGAGCAGCCCCCCTGGGGAATTATGTCGGAAAATTCGACACCATTTAATAATATATCATACAGACAGATAATAGCTGTGTTGTATAAACAAGTTAACCCATAGAAAACGTAACTTGTAGTGGAATTACCGTCTATAGAAAACGGGATATCATCACCACATACTATTATATTCACCAGCTATTCTGCTGGGAATTATTCTTAAATACATTAGTCTTTGGACTTTACCATCATAAAAATATCTTATATAAATTAACTTAATTATCAATATTAAAGTAGAGTAAATGTGACCCTTCTATCACTTTCTGTTATCTGGACAATGTAAGCCAGGCGTGAGTGAGGAAGGAGGGCAGCCATTGTTGATACTAGAGCAGAGGCGCAGGGAGCAATTCGGCTCCTGTTAATTTTACTTGGACGTAGTGTTATGGAAACCAAAGGTGTACCATTATCACACGCTGTCAACAAATTCAAGTTAAGTGTCTTTCCGAAACCCGTTTATCTATCATTAGTGGCCATTAATGTCATTGTGTAGGGTGATCCGGTTAGATCACGAAATCGCCTCATACTAAAGGTAATTAAGCCAGGTCTTCATTGTTCCATGTACAGTGTTCTCTGATATTCCTGTCATATATAGGATTCTGGCTTTACCGCTAACGCCCTTTTAACAGGTCAAGACGAGGAAGCAAGACTTTGTGCACCAGTTACTGGGTGATGGAAGCTACCTCAAAGAGGGAAAATGTGGTGTCTACACCCTAGTTATACCTGGTGGACTAACCTGCTGTACTATAAGATAAGGAACCTCTTCAATGTATGTAGTCTAATACTGTAGTTTGATTGGCTGCATATATATAAATTTAATTAATATAAACCCCCCCTAATGTGTAGAGGATCGATTTGTGAGATTATGAGATTATTGCAGAAATACAGTCCACTTATCATTATACAAATTGCTATCGAAGTATTTAGATTAACGTAAATATAAATTCATATAAATTAAATAAATATAAATCTCACAGGTCGCTTCCCACATTATTTGGTCCTTCGAAACCGAATTATTTGGACCTTCAGAACCGGAATATTCGGTCCTTTGAACCCACATTTGGTCATCTTAGTACCGGATGAACCAGTTAACCAGTGGATTCATTAAATAAACTAGTGCAGTGTGATTTAAACAAAGCCAGCAGTCAAAGACGGCAGCGTAGCCTCGAGGGAGCTCAGAAGCCTCCCTCAGCTCAGTTCAGATCAGCCTTAGTCAGCGGTTTCATGCACACCCACAGATTTGGTGGCGTGTTATTTCGTGAAATGACAGTGCTAATATTGAAGCCAGCCAAATTAGTGGCTGTGTCCTCGCAAGATTGTTCACGGATTTTGTGGTGTTAAATTTCGCGAGAGATTATCTACGAATTTGTGGACTTTATTTTGCGAGGTCACTAATAATATTTAATACTTCTTGATAATATTAGAAGTTTTATAGAGGCTAATTAAGAGGCTATTATCAATAATTGTGTATATTATTTCTCCAAAATAGAGAATTATTTAATATATATTGCACTAGTGATCACAGTATAATATTTACTAATTGCCAACCCACAACAGGGTAGGATATTAACATTGACTAGTTGAACTATTATCGTTCATCCTAGTCCCATTATTACCATAGTCAGTTGTACTATATTGAACAACCTAACACCATTAATGAATGGTGCTGACCCTATTTTGGGTGTAAATTTTATCAACTCGAGTTGAGTTGTATATATAATAATTTACTTATGATCATTACACCTTTGAGTGATTAATTAGTGTCTCTACCATCCTAGGGTGATATAGAAGAGCTAACCTAAAGGACACTGGTGACACCAGTGACACTGGTTTATCACTCAAATCATTAGTGTGTATGATTGTATATATATAATGTGTATTAATTTTAAGTGCTAACCTCTAGTAGAGGTAGGATTATTGCCTAGTGAGTGCAGAATTTACCCTAGGCTACCATTAGAGCTTGTTCAGTATTATGAGCAGCCCAAGTACAAGTCCCACAAGGCTTCACCAACGAGCCAGTATGGATAATGCAGGGAGAATGAAAAGAACCCTTGCAGGTCTTAAAGGCCACTTAACAAGACAGATCAAGAAATGTGAAGATTTGTCACAACAATCTCAAGTTGATTATGCTGACCTGGATAGCTATTATCAAGCAGCTGCAGGTAAATTTGAGCAAATCAAATGCCAAATAGCAACATATGTGGCTGAACTTGCCAACACCAATTTATCAGAAACAGAAATAGATGACATTATGGTTGATCTTGCGAATTATGAAAATCACACTCAGGCCACGTTACAGCCTTATGTCAAATTAATTGCCCAGAACAAGGCAACAGCAACAACAACAACAGTTGCATCTAATACGAGTCAAGCAGAAGCTCGACTCCCTCCAATTAATTTACCCACTTTCTCAGGAAAAGATGAGGAAGATTGGGACGAATTTTGGAACAAATTCGTTGACCTTGTAGACTCAAAACAATCTTTACCAAGGAGTAGTAAATTCTCTTATTTGCAAGGCCAATTATCAGGTGAGGCTAAAACAGTAGTATCCCATCTGAGATTAACTAATGACGGCTATGATCTGGCAGTAAAACTCCTCAAGGATAATTATGCTGATCCAGAAGTAAGAACATCACATTTAGTTCATGAGCTAATGCATTTTCCCCCACCGGAGGCTTCAGCTGATTCACTCCAAGTCTTCAAGCTGGAGGTAGAATCATTGATCAATGCCCTCAGCCTGACAGCAGATACAAACGGGGCTGAGTGGGTCTTGAAAATAATTGTCCAGGAGAAAATACCTAGGGACATATTGAGACAAATGAGTGCTCATTACAATAAAAGCATCTTATCCATGAATGATATATCTGAAGGTTTAAAGTCAGTAGTTCATCAATTACGAACACATGACAAATTAAAACCACCAAGTAAACCCTCAGAAACCAATAATAGTAAACCACAGAGTACCAAAGGTACTCCAAATCAATCTAGACAATATAATTCAACACCAAAGTGGAACAGTAGCAGTGTGGGCGTATATGCAGTGGGACCCTCCAAGCCTATAGTTACTGTGTCACCCAAGAACGTGACACCAAAGCTTACTGGAAGCTATGGAACATGTTTGTTCTGCAATGAGAAACATTCACTGTACCACTGCCCTAATTTTCCTGATAGTGACGCCCGTGTTGAGCGACTCAAAGATTTGCAACATTGCACGAGGTGCCTCAGGAAACATAACATCAACGACTGTGATACCCAATTACACACCTGTAATAGGTGTAACAAAGGTCAGCACCATGCAGCATTGTGCAGAGACACCAAAACAACGTCTCCAAACCCCAAGGTGGAAGATAGCATTCCCACCACAGTACAGTACTGCAAGGTGCAACAAACAAACAGTGTCCAATCGGCAAAGTCTAAAGGTAATACGACTTTGCCTACTGCCCAAATTACCATCCTGAATAAGAGGGCCAAGGTCCATACCCGTGGGTTGTTTGACCAAGGGTCCCAGAGAACATATGTCACTAAAAAGCTGGCAGATGAACTACAATTAAGGCCTGTAGCCCAGATGTCATTCAATATCTCAGGGTTTGTAACAGATGCAGGACCTCAAGTCTACCAGGTGGTACAACCATCAGTACGTTTAGGCAGGCACGTCTGTAGAGTACAAGCCATTGTGGTGGACAAAATACCAGTAGACCTACAAGTTCAAGGTCTGAGAGCAACAGCCAAATTCCTGAGAAATAGAGGAATAAAATTGGCAGATAATATTAAGTCTGATCACCTCACTGACTTCGGTCTCCTTGTAGGGACAGACTATTGTCATCGATTCATCGGTAGCCCTACTAAATATCAGGGTATAACCATGTTAAAGTCTGCAGGAGGTAAATTACTCTCAGGCCCAGTATCAAGCCTGAGGAGACCTATGCCTGCAGATAAACAATACCAATAGAAATCTAAATTTGTCAGCTGATTATATTTCTCCAGTAGCATTATACTAAGGAGATTACGGCTGACTATACCAACAGAGGTTGATGTTAGTATCATCATTTAAAGCTGAAGATGAGTTCATGAGGCCTCAGTGGCAAATCAGTGAACAGTAGCCTAAACAGCTACAAGTCACTGCGACCAATGTCACTGAACCCACTGCAGTCTCAGAACCATACTTTACTTTAATGATGAGCTATTCAATCTTCTGAATCAATTAACTAAATTAAACCCCAATAAATCTGATGACTGATTTGATACATTTATTATTTAATCAAGATGTATTCCATGGGCCTCAGTGTTTATATATCAGTGACCAGTTACCTGAACAAACTTCAAGTTATATCTAATGTCACTGATCTCACTGCAGTCCCTGAATCATACTTGAGTGTAGTACTTGATCACATTCAGTCTTCTGGGTTAAATAATATGTAATTAGGCTTGAATATTAGCCTTTCAAGAGTTGACAGGGAAATGAAATCGCATTAGACTTCTAACCCCTGCAACTCTAGTACGGGACATCCGTCCTGTACGAACAGACGCACAAATGTGTGATTACTAACTACTAACATCAAATTAATCTAATAATTCGAAGGAGGAGTATCGGTGTTCATCTGTTCTAAAGAGGACTTCGACCCGTGAGCAGCCCCCCTGGGGAATTATGTCGGAAAATTCGACACCATTTAATAATATATCATACAGACAGATAATAGCTGTGTTGTATAAACAAGTTAACCCATAGAAAACGTAACTTGTAGTGGAATTACCGTCTATAGAAAACGGGATATCATCACCACATACTATTATATTCACCAGCTATTCTGCTGGGAATTATTCTTAAATACATTAGTCTTTGGACTTTACCATCATAAAAATATCTTATATAAATTAACTTAATTATCAATATTAAAGTAGAGTAAATGTGACCCTTCTATCACTTTCTGTTATCTGGACAATGTAAGCCAGGCGTGAGTGAGGAAGGAGGGCAGCCATTGTTGATACTAGAGCAGAGGCGCAGGGAGCAATTCGGCTCCTGTTAATTTTACTTGGACGTAGTGTTATGGAAACCAAAGGTGTACCATTATCACACGCTGTCAACAAATTCAAGTTAAGTGTCTTTCCGAAACCCGTTTATCTATCATTAGTGGCCAATAATGTCATTGTGTAGGGTGATCCAGTTAGATCACGAAATCGCCTCATACTAAAGGTAATTAAGCCAGGACTTCATTGTTCCATGTACAGTGTTCTCTGATATACCTGTCATATATAGGATTCTGGCTTTACTGCTAGCGCCCTTTTAACAGGTCAAGACGAGGAAGCAAGACTTTGTGCACCAGTTACTGGGTGATGGAAGCTACCTCAAAGAGGGAAAATGTGGTGTCTACACCCTAGTTATACCTGGTGGACTAACCTGCTGTACTATAAGATAAGGAACCTCTTCAATGTATGTAGTCTAATACTGTAGTTTGATTGGCTGCATATATATAAATTTAATTAATATAAACCCCCCCCCCCTAATGTGTAGAGGATCGATTTGTGAGATTATGAGATTATTGCAGATAATACAGTCCACTTATCATTATACAAATTGCTATCGAAGTATATAGATTAACGTAAATATAAATTCATATAAATTAAATAAATATAAATCTCACAGGTCGGTTCCCACACATATTGCCGGGAGACAGTCTCTCTTCAACGCCAACATATTGCCAGGAGAAAGTCTCTCTTCAACACCACCATATTGCCGGGAGAAAGTCTTTCTTCAACACCACCATATTGCCGGGAGACAGTCTCTCTTCAACACCACCATATTGCCGGGAGACAGTCTCTCTTCAACACCACCATATTGCCGGGAGACAGTCTCTCTTCAACACCACCATATTGCCGAGAGAACACGTTTAGCCTCCAACACCACCCGGTGTCCAGTATTCCTAAAACACGTAATGGAAGGGAGTAGACAATGATAAACTTCGTGAATTTTATAAATTCCACCAATTTTATAGCATATATGAATGCGCACAATTGCCTGGTTTATTGATAATTGTTGTACTAAGTCCATTGAAATCTGTAGGAAATTTTTTTTAATTTCATAGCAGACTCTTTACTTCATAATGTTCAAAACTAATTGTAATTTATATATATTGTATAATATTTATATTTAATTAAGGTTAATGTTGTTATTTACTTGATCTGTACCAGTATCATCTTTTCCTTATGATGGCTTAAGAACAAAATGGTGCGACATATCAATTGCAATGGGTAGATTTGGATCCTGCTTATAATATATTGTTTACTATTGTTATATGTGGTGTAAGCCACATATAACAACACGTCTCAGCAACAACACGAGACGTTCTATATAGACCTCGGCTATATCACTTGGTTCAGATCAGGCTCAACTTGCACCTGAACTTGACCATGAACATTACCGATAGGTTATCTTACACAAAGTTCTTCCCACAGGTTGACGGAAGGGGTGATTATGGTGATGTGGTCTGGAGCGATGTGGTTCATGGAGGTGATTGCCTTCTTAGTGGCATTCAACAGCGACGAGCCCTCACATGCTTGGTATAACTACCTGTGGTACATTCCCTCTGGCCTTAACTGCCTGCGAGGGATAGGCATCTTCCTCATCGTGGTGTTGACGCCTGAGAACCGTAGCAAGCTGGCGCGAACATGTAACCGAGTGATCCGGTCCATGACGGCCTGCAACTACAAGGCCCGAAGCTCCAACCTGACGGCTCGCTCCAGGTCTTCTGATGTCCAGGCGGTGGGCATCCGGCGCTTCAACATGTCTATACACGAGGGAATTGATCAGAACACTGATGTCACTTCTGATGAGACATTAAGTTCTTCATTAGCTGATTCTGAACTCGGGCCAGGCATAGGTGAGGCTGATGTGTCAGCCAAACGTCATAAAAAATCCCAATGAAGTTTGCCTACTGTTTTACTTCTTGCTGGTGACTGTAAGTTTGCCACCGCTGCCCACTGGATGGGTGTGGTGTGCATAATAGCAAAACTAAACTATATTTTTATGTCTAACTTGTTTGCCACTTATCTACGGTATGGATATTTACCCCAGAAAATATTAATTAAAATCTTGTTTTGCTAGTAGTGAGCATAGAAATCAGAGAGACTTCCTGCTGGATATTTGGAATTAATAAGGAATTACTGTAACAAAGAGATAGCTTGTTGACAAGCATTATAAGTCCTATGGCAATGTGATCGATGTCACAAAAACTGTGTATTCAGACCGACTTTGGTCAAGTCGAGCCTCTTAATCTGTTGATGCAAAATGCTACGGGTGCACAAATTTCTATAACGACATGATATAATTACACTAATTCTTCAAATAGTTGTTTTCACGTAAAATTTGTGATATAAGTTTAGGAAAAATTTGTCTCACCGCTCTGATGGTAAACTGTAAGGTTTTCTATGACTATAACACCTGTTCACTCCTTCCACAACTGTAAGGATTTGTGTAAATCTCTGATAAACTGGCTCTAGATCTAAATCTTGATTATATTTATAAAGATAATATCTGTCTGTAACGAAGGGCAACAAGTCACCATTGTAACACTTGCCACAATCACTCACCATAATGGTTGCTAATAACCGGTAACCCTATAGCTGTAATAATTTCATTGATATAACCCCTGAAGAACTGGGAAGAGTCCGCCCTCACAGTAGAAAATGCTCAAACCAGTTATCATGGGGAGGTGGCGAGAAATGTCTAAGATGTTAAAAATATCTTTACAATTCTTGAGACTAGTGGGAAGATCAGGTTACTCATAAACAAATAATGCCGTCACCACTTCTCTTGGAACTTTGAATATTTAGGCTAATTGACTCCGGAGGAGACCAGTCAACTAATATCGAGTGCTAGGGAACTTTGATCTTTAACTACTTATTGGGTGAATGGAATTCCTTTTAACTTAAATTCATAAATTACAAGGGGGAAATATTTACTCATAACTATTCTCATCAGATCACAGGTGAAATCCAAAGCAATTCAAGATCTAAGACAGAATATTTAAGGGAATAATATATAAAGTACACAGGAGAAAATTTAATAGCAAACTTTATTTAATATATGGAAAATTAATTAATCCTAAGGCTAGTACGATATCCTTTTCTTTTAATAGCATGTATATGATTACAAAATTGTACGGGGAACTCATAGAGACAATTACCGTTATACTGCTTCTCAGCCTGGTGTTCCTGGCCTCCTGGTTAGATCTCCCACCCCCAGCACGCCCAACATCACACTCACCTTTGTGCTTCAAGGTGGAGTCCTGGCTCCACCCACTAAGGCTCATCTTGCCCCAGAATCTCTGCCTCTTTAGGCCTACATCCAATCAGCCGAAACCAGGCACCTAGGCCTGGTTTAATTTAAAACTGCAAGGTGGCAGAACTTTCTCACAAAAACTGGATATTACTGACTCTGGCTGAAGTCAAGAAGATAAGACGTCTAGGAACTGTAATTTGAAACAGCAGTAAACCTAAACCTTCGATCGTCACATGGAAGGAACAGCCAAATGCCACCAATATCTGTGGTGGAACAGGGGCCGCTCAGGTTTCGAACCCGGAATTCGTGATTGTGAGTCGAGAACGAACGCACCTCAATGTCAAGCTACCTAATCTAGCCCAACCCAACGCATCCCAGCCTAACCTTACCCAACCCAACCAAGCCCAACCCATCCTAACCTAACCCAACCAAGCCCAATACAGCCAAACCTAAGCTACTTCAGCCTAGCATAACAATATATTAAATAAAATTTTAGCAAACAGAAAATGAGCTTTGTCAAATCATCTTGTGTCCCGAAACACCCCAGTCAGGCACCTTACAATTTATTCGCCTTCATATTTCGTTAATTTACATAAGTTTTTTTTTAGTTATTATTTCATTTTAACTAGGGAGAAACCCTTACCTAACATAAGTTTTACTGCATTTTCAACACTTATTGTGTTGAATGTTCTACATTACTATTTTGTTATCTGTATGCACACTTCAGACTGAAGATCCTTCTTCCTGTAATTAGTCATGGCCTAACAACGATGGTTTAAATTTATCATTATGTGATGAGGTACATCGCATGGCTGATTCCTCTACATGCAGCATTGAACAAATGTGTGTCCAAGACCTCTTCCTCTGTTACACAATTTGGCTCTGTGTAACAATAAACCTAATTTTATTAAGTAGATAAGTGCACCTGTGAGTAAAAAAATCCTGTCAGCTGTAAAAATATTGATGCAGTTATTTAAATAGAAAATATAATGAAATAAATATTTCTGGTTTATTTTTACCCTATCTTTTGTACTGTATATCCAAATAAGTGAAAAATTGAGACATTATGCACAATTTAATAATGATTCATAAGAAATATGACTATTACGTATCAACATGAGATCTTAATTATCCAAGGTTAACATGATTTAACAAGGATAATACTGGTAATAATACAAATTATAATTTAAAACCTTTGTTACTGACTTTTTTTATTAAAAAGCTTAGGTATACACAGCAATGTGCTGTTACTCTATTCTATATGAAAGATTACACAGTGAAGATAAAAAACTAGCTATAAGTTCATCTAATACTCCCATCTCACAGAATGGTTAGTCATACACGGAATCAGGGGAGAAAATACCAGCCTCATTACAAAAAACAAATCACACAAGTACATCTTACTGAATCAAATGTAGGAACGTTATTAGGCAATACATACCATCATAACCTTAGTAACACACTTACTTACGAAGAAATATACGGAGTTTCGTGAATCTAGGTCCAGGTCGGGTAAGAGACAAGAGTCAGGACATCAGGTCAGGTCAGAGACAAGAGTCAGGACATCAGATCGGGTCAGAGACAACAGTCAGGACATCAGGTCGGATCAGAGACAAGAAGCGCGCTGGTGAGTGTTACGGACCCGAGCCCAGCGTCCGAGCATGGAGCAGTGACGACCGCGCCATCTGTGGGTCAGCTCCCGAAACCCCCTCCAAATGGACGGCGCCATCTTGTGAGGACAGGATATACCAGCCACGAGGGCTGGTTTCCCGTCCTGATCAGCTCATAACACAGCCGCTGCTGACCTCTGGTGAGGTGACGCTTAGACAGCAACGCCATCTATGGAGTGAATAGGTGGGCGTTTGCGTCTAAGCCTGTAAGTGAGGTGCCCTAGAGTGTCATCAGTACTAATGACGTGTCTGATTACAGAGTCGACCTGGGACTGCTGTAATGGACGTTGGGGGAGTCTACCCAAGGAAGCCGTAGAGTCTCCAAGTATTAGCTGCAGAAGTCGTGAGTCACTCCCCCCCCCCCCCCCCCCGGATGAACACTGTTGTGTTAGCCTGCCTGTGACGTGGCAGATGAGGAATTGTCATACCCGGGGCTGACTCGTGGAGAAGAATAGCCACTGGGGTGTTATGCTGAGGAGAGTGATCTGTGGAATCACACGAGGCTCCTGCTTAGGGCTAGCAACCCTAGTATCGGTCATGGAGTGGCCTACGCAGCGTAGCTGATTGGAACCTGCCAGCTACAGGCTGGATTTGTGGTTGACGGCCTCCACGATGGTGCACCCAGTGGGATTGTGTTTTGGCTGGCCTGTGGCCGGGGTAGACTCGCTAAGAGAATCTAAGGATTCGTCGAGAGGCCACGAGAAGAGAACCAGGGTTACTCGTCTTGAGCACCGTTAAGCAGAGCATCCTGTGTCTTCAGAAGAAGACAAGACATGTACATAAGTGTAGTAATAGTAACAGCGTGTGACTGTTTATATATTTATTTATTGGTGGTGGTGAATATATATTTATTTCTGAGCAGTTTTATCCCTTCCCCTTTAATTTACTTGCGTTATGGAGCACACCCCTTGAAAGCCACTACTAGCTTGGGGCCGGATACCCAAACTCTACTAACATCAGAGAAAGAGCCCAGTTGCGACTCTAGAGGGCCGTAACATGATTCAAACGACGGGGAACTCTACTAATGTGCCCGCCCCGCCCCCCAGTGACTCGCAAGTCCACCAGCAAAGATCATGGTTAATATGTGTCTTTGTTGTATGGGTTTGTGAGCCCCTTGAGGAAACCTTAAATAGACAGGGTAGAAATAGCCTACCACTCTATCCCTCTGAAATGTATTTCATTTTTGTCAAAAAACCTACTTGAACTTGTAGGTGTCTTCTGGGACGCCCACCTGCTTCCACACACGGAGGCAGGTGAGGGCAACTGGGACCTAATTATGCCGCCGCCGGAAGAGGTTTTAGCTGGCTGGAGCCAACGATAATTACCTTTAGTGTCATACGAGGTCGCTGGAGATGAGACAGTTGTGTGTAAAGTTTATGGAGGCGGGGCGTGTTTCCTGCGGGCCATCATAGGGCGGCGATATGCTAACGTTTTAGCTGGCGAGGGAACAGTAATAATAATAACAATGATAATAATAATAATAATAATAATAATAATGTTAATTAATAAAAATAATAATCAAATTAATAAATTATAATCATATTAATTAATAATCCCCAGAACTGGAGAGAGGGGGGGGGGAGGGGGCGCTGGTTGCATTTAATGCTAGCGAAATCTCGTGGCTATTTGCAATACTCAACACTTTTATCCAGAATATTGCACATATTTAATATTTTTCCGGGAAATTAAAATACTGTCGATTTTAAAGATGGTTTTGGTTCTTCAAATTCTTTGTTGTCCACTTTGGGTCATTAGTATTCGATCTATTCAATTTGTGTGGTGTGCTGCGTTCCTGTGCTTTGTTTAGAATATTCTTAAATAAGTTGTGTATTGAATCCACATCGAGGTCCCCATTTAAGTCACCTGTCGCTGGGTTCATGTCTCGCTCCAAGACCGGCCCACACCCCATACCCAGGACTTTCCAATCATTTTGACCTAGGAAATTTCTTGGGCTATTAAAATCAGTTTTTCGAAAATCTGGCACTTTAACAGAATTTTCTCCTACTGGTCTGTTCCATTCTGTGCTGGGTCTGATTTCTTTGTGATCACTGTTCCCTAGCTCACTCCCTATTTCGATTTCATTAATTTGTGTTTCCCTGTTGGTTAGCACTAAATCTGGAGTATTATTTTCCCGTGTTGGTTCCTTGGTGTGTTGCGTGAGAAAGCAATCGTCAATTAGTTCTGGAAAATCTTCTGCTTCACTATTCCCTGTTTTGTTCAACCAGTTTATTCCACTAAAATTAAGGTCGCCCATGACATGGATACTGTTGGATCTAGATGCTCTAGATATTTCATCCCTTGGGTGCTTTGCTTCCGTTCTGTCTAAATTTGGTGGCCTATATGTGACTCCTATTATAGTGTTGTTAGCTTTTTCGTTTAATTTTGTCCAAATGGTTTCTGTGTGTGGCTCAGTTTTGATTCCCTCTTTGAGACTGCATTTCAGGTTGTCCCTAGCATATATGGCTACTCCACCTCCTCGTCTAATATATCTGTCTGTGTGAAGTGGTTTATATCCATTTATTTGATGTTCAGCTGGTGGTTCTCTATTTTCTACATTCATCCACGTTTCGGTGAGTGCGGTGGTATCTATTTTTTCTGTGCAGACAAGAGCATTTGGTTCGTTAGTTTTATTTCTTAGACTTCTACTGTTGGTGTAATATACCCTAAGTGAATTGTTGTTTTGAGGCCCTTCTCTTTCCCTGATCATTTTGCCAGTTCCTTTCTCCCACAAACACATACTTTTATTACCTCCTTCCTCCAAATCAATTCCCATTTGAACGTCTCCAATGTAGGATGACTAAGTTAATTCCCCAAATTAGAAATCTTTCATATGAAGAAAGATTAACAAAGCTTAAGTTGCATTCACTGGAAAGGCGAAGAGTTAGGGGTGACATGATAGAGGTTTACAAGTGGATGAATGGACATAACAGGGGGATACACTTTAGTGCGCTCGGCACTAGCTGGAAAAAAGTGGGTTGTGCGCGCGGCGTTCTGGGCGCTCAAGCGTAAACACAAAAAAGTTTATAATCTTTTCACGCTCCTAACATCAATTCTCAAGCTACGTTTTTCATTTTGGTATCAATGCGTTGGCAATAAAATTTCCTACAAGATCATATGCATAAAATGTCACCCAAGCATTTGGTATCCCACCACGAAGTAAATAAACACGAAGATGACTGGCCGTGACACGCAAACAGGAAGTAAATGTTCATACTCTTTCGTTTGTTGCCAGCCTCACAGTCATTCTACAGCGCTTATTTTGATATCACTGAACTCGTAATAAAATTCCCCACCCAGACATATGCCTATCAATGTCTAATTATGTTCCGCACGAGTGTGGGAACTGGGCGAAGCGTTAGCCGTGATTTCAGCAGCGACGACACTGTTGTGATGCAGCGCTTTGAAAGTTTATACTTATTTCACTGTTCTGACATTATTTCTTGAGCTACGTATTTTATTTTTATAGCAATGTGTTCGCAATAGAAAGTTCTATTAGAACATGGGTAGAATTTGCCAATAGAGCGTCAAATAAATTTGCGGCGAATAAAATCTTACGCGTGTTTGTACCTGTGAGAGTAAAAAGTTTTTACTTTGCTCATGTTTTTTCAAGTTTATACTTGATTCGCACCGTTTTTTTTGTTTGTATAGTGTTCGGAATAAAATTTCTACACAGACATATGCATATAAATGTAAAATCATGATCGCGGCCAACACAAGAGTGTGTGGAGTGGGCGTACCCTCGTTGTGCCACCAACTCAATAGTCTCTCCTCTAAGTTACAATACATTGCCGTTTTCTCAAATAGGCACTGTGCCTATTAGAGAAAACGAAAATTAAATTGCAAACATTTTCATACAAACCTCAAGTCGATCGAGTAGTAAATACCCAATATAAAACATGGTCCGTAAATTTACGTCGTGATCCGACAAGTGGTTAAGCAAAACGCCCGTAATTCCATGTCGAAAATCCAGAAAAGTGTTAATTAAATTAATAGGGTATTATAAATGCCAACACAAGACAGAACACGAAACAATGGGTATAAATTGGATAAGTTCAGATTTAGGAAAGACTTGGGTAAATACTGGTTCAGTAACAGGGTTGTTGATTTGTGGAACCAATTGCCGCGTAACGTGGTGGAGGTGGTGTTCCTCGATTGTTTCAAGCGCGGGTTGGACAAGTATATGAGTGGGATTGGGTGGTTATAGAATAGAAGCTGCCTCGTATGGGCCAATAGGCCTTCTGCAGTTACCTTTGTTCTTATGTTCTTATGTTTTGTCTTTTTCCTAGTATATTATTATTGCAGACTAGCTAACCCTACTGTTATGCAATACGCAAGGATTTAAATATTTGGCTTTTTTAACATCAATTTTGTTGAGGTTATCTTGAGATGATTTCGGGGCTTAGCGTCCCCGCGGCCCGGTCCTCGACCAGTCCTTTTTGTTACACATCCTGGGGATGTGTAACAGTCCGTAGCAGCTGTCTAACTCCCAGGTACCTATTTACTGCTAGGTAACAGGGCCATCAGGGTGAACGAAACTCTGCCCATTTGTTTCTTCCTCCACCGGGGATCGAACCCGGAACCTCAGTATGAGGGAATCTAGATTCCCTCGGCTAGTTTTCCTAGTTTCTAGATTAGGCTAGTCGCTCTAGGGACTCTAGAAACTGAAGCTTTCAAACTAACATATACTTGTGGGGTGTTGAATGAAAGCTTATGTTAAGGACTGTCGTTTGGGACTGGTTAGAGGTCTGTGATTGCTCTGTAGAGAGAATTACAGAAATTTTCCTATTTCTGTGAAATAGGATGAGAGGTGAGAGTGAGGTACTTGACTCTCCAACCATTAGAGGTGGAGGAAAGTAGGGTGACCGTTGCCCCCCCCCCCCCCACCATGTGAGACAGTGCGCCACTGTCTTTTAGGCCTCCCCCTCCTTGTGACGTCACGGGACGCCTGAGGGTGAGTGAGACCTGTGATTGGGTTAGGTACAGCTGCTCGGAGCTGATTTGGGCGTGAACAGCTGTGATTGGAGGCGGCACCATGGTGGTGTGCCGGCTTCCTGCTGATTGGCCAAGACAAAGTAGGGGGGGGAGGTATGGGCATTTTGAGTTTCCTTAGCCCGCGAAATCGTCAGTTTGAGCTGGGTAGCAGGTGGATGAGGACGTAGCTGGGTGGAGGGGGAGTCTCCCCCCTCCACCCCAGTTAATCGCGGACATTACTGTGTTGTCCAGCAGGGATGGCACTCCTGCCATCACAGGTTGTGTCTAGGCCCAATTTTCGTGAAATTTGTGGCCGATGAGGTACGGAAGGACCAGTAAAATAGCCTCAGAGACAGTGGGTACCCATGAGGCAGCTGGCAGAGCCTCATGGTGTAACAGGTGGTTCAAATAACCTGTCTGGTGTTGATGGACAATTGGTGGAATATGCGCAGGGCCTCCTAGAGTAATTGTGGTGAGATTACAGGCCCCTGTTGGACTTTGAATTCCGCCAGGCGGCGTCACTGTGGGGACGCCGCCGGATATTGTCACCCCAGTGTAGAGCAAGGCAGGCTCTGGTTTGATGGGGTTGTTGGTGATTCCCCATCCACGTGTGTATGCCCGGGGGCCACCCCCAGGCAACCCGCCCACACGGCCCGGCCCGGCCACCCTGCCTGCCCGCGCGCCGGCTACCCCAGGCCACCCGCACGTCGGCCCCCCCCCCCCTCTCAGCTCAGGAGGGGTGCTGTGGGCCACGCGGTGGCCACATGCCTTGGCCACCCCCTTGGGCCACTTGGCCACTTTCCCGGGACAGCCTAGGGCCACATCTTGTCGACGCACAAGGAGCAAGCTAAGTGTTGACAGCCAGAGAGATAGTGACCTGGGAAATGAGTGAAATGAGGAAAACGTGAGTACAATAGTCAGAGTGTAACAGTGTCTCAGTATTAGTGGAAATTCTGGTAAAGCTGTGTTGTCCCATAGCCCTGCCAGTCTAGGGAAGCAGCTGAGAGACAGCTGTCTGTAGCACGTCTAGGTGACTGGTTGAGAGTACCTGGAGATAGATGTTGTACATGGTACCACACTGTAGATACATATAGTATATATATATATATATATATATATATATATATATGTGTGTAGACTGACTCGAGTATGTAACCGGTCAGTGTAGAGATTTACCATATAAATGATCCAGTTGTCGATTCTATATAATCGGTCAGACTGGATTAGTGCGATGGAGTACCAGCATGAATAATTATAATCATTATGTTGCAGGGATGTCAGTGGATACCCTGAGGTCTGTGTAGTTAGAGTTACATTTACCTGATGATATAATTTTCATTAATTATGTGAATGCCATTTCTATATGTTCATTTGCACGTTTTATGTACTGTGTTGTGTGGTGAGTCAGAAGATGTGATTGCTGACTGATTGCCTAATGATGTCATTAGCATGTGGGGTATGATGACGGCATCATTATGTTGCAGGTTTGTGCAGTGTTGTTATCAGTTTATGCGATATTACTGCCCTGGGAGCTGTGTTGAGGGTTTAAGGGACCTCTAGGATTATTCAGGGGAAATTCACAGTACTTAATGAGAGCAGGCAGTTGATTAGTTAATTGCCTTGCTGAGGTAAGTGTGTGTTCACAGTAGTCCTTTGCAACGGTTGCAAGATAAGGGGGGCAGTAATATTGGTATAATCTTGTGTGTTGCCAAACCGTGTGTCATTACTGTGTGGGCACAGTAATTAACGAGTTGCAGTAGCCGCAACCGTATGTGGGCAGTGCATTTGTGTTGTTGCATGCCATTGTAGTGTGACCTTTGTAACACTGGGGTTACTTTGTTTCTTTAAGTTGTGCTGAGGACTTAAGGATTCAGTGAGTTAATTTAGTAAGGGGTAGTTAACTGGATAATGGGTGCACACTTATTGTGGAGTGAGTGAGGGCTGTTATGAGAGAACAGCGTTGAGCTTGAGTGAGCTACGTCTCGGGAGCAATTAATTGTCCGTGTGACAACTAATTAACCACTCTAGCTAATTATGTAATTAGCCTTCTCATCATGAATTCACGTAGTGGGAGAGGATCTGTCAGTATTTGTGTTAACGTAATTTGCTCGAGACTAATTACCTTTCTGGGGTATAGCAATTAGTGGCTCATGTTAATTAGTGGAGTAATTAACGTCTGGAGGGCTCAGATGACTCGGTAAAGCGAGGTCATGGAGCTAGCATAAATCGTTGTATTAATCATATCCTGTCTGAGGACAGTGGATTAATTACACACATGTTAATTAGGGGTAATTAACTCCTTTCCCGTGAATTCACAGTGTTTGAGGAGACCTTCTTAGGCAGTGCGGAGTGAGGCGTATTTATGGATGATTAATTATCGGTCCTGGTGACAGTTAATTAATTGCTCGGAGTTAATTAGGGTAATTAACACTCACTAGTATTTTTTTTTTACACAGACTGTTGAGAAGCTACCAAGTTAGGGTAGGCTTAGTTAACGTAATTCAATGGGGATGTAATTAGTGGTCCGTTTGACCTTAATTAAGAATTACTCACTGAATACTTGTAAGGAGTCAAGTGTGATGTAATATAAGTTTGAGTTATTGTTAACAAGAGAGACAAGTGTTAATGATTAAAGTAGAGTACCATCATGTTGTTGTCTAGTGTTAGACAATTGTTTGTGATTACCGTAGTACTTTGTTGCTGACTGCTGCGATCAGTCAATTAACGTAATTAATCACATAATCAATGTATTGATTAAGGCAATTTCTTTTGGTTGTCGTCTGGTGACGAGAGTAGAGTAATTTAGGGATTTGTGGAGCTGTGTCCCAGAATCCCGCCTTGCCTGACTTTGTTTACTGTTTACAGTGCAACTTCTTGTAGGGAGTTGCAAAGAGTGCTCACACTGGGTTGTGATAGGGGGTTATCTTGAGGTTATAATGAGATGATTTCGGGGCTTTTTAGTGTCCCCGCGGCCCGGTCCTCGACCAGACCTCCACCCCTAGGAAGCAGCTCGTGACAGCTGACTAACACCCAGGTACCTATTTTCTGCTAGGTAACAGGGGCATAGGGTGAAAGAAACTCTGCCCATTGTTTCTCGCCGGCGCCTGGGATCGAACCCAAGACCACAGGATCACAAGTCCAGCGTGCTGTCCGCTCGGCCGACCGGCTCCCTTAAGTCAAATGTTTCCGCCCGGGAAACATTTGAGTCACTGGAGGTCTCCTAGGCGGGGAGTCACTGTTGGACTACCCGCCTAGTTACGTGGGTCTCTCCTGGGGGGCGAGAGGACCCTTAAGCTTGAGATTATAGTAGCTGTCAGGGAAACCGTGACACTATTGATTGCATGCTTGTGTCTTCAGTGGGCATCATTGTTCAGTTAGTTCACTTGTCAGCCCGAAGTGTCAGCAGGATGGAGCCTGCTGTCATTTCTCGAGGGGCTGTTGAATAGGTGTGTTGCAATTGCCACTGGATGGACAATAACGTAACCATTCGCTGTGGAGTAACTTAGTCTGTGATATTTTTCTTTGATTTGCAATATTGCGTCATCAGTGGGCACACCTGTGTTCAGGTTAGTTCAGTATGCAGCCGCACAGCAAGGGTTGCTATTTAGCTGTTTGTTATCGTACCACTGGATGGACATTAACGTAACGTAAACTCGGTAATGTAGTAGTTAGTCTCTTGTTATTAATAAATTGTTATGTTATAGAAAACGGTCTTTGATGTCAACCCTTCAACCATATAATTCCACACATGTTTCTGCATATTACGATTAAATGTTGTGATCTTGATATGACGGCTGTTCTTGGGAATTCGAATTCCAATTCATAGCGCCACATCAAATATAAATATTTGATTGTGAGAACCCGTCGGTTACCCTTTATTATTTTTAACGTCCTGGTTAACTAGGAGGAGCCAGCGGGCTATTGTGGACAGGTTTTCATCCCTAGTGGTGGAGGCCTGGCGGTTTGCTCCCACTTTTCCTTTTTCTATTGGACTCATGCTTAACTGCCGTGAGCAGCCTTTAAACTTGAAGTCCACCTCCTAAGGGAGGTAGGCGTAGAAAAAAATCTCACACTCAGGACTACGAATCCAAAGCGCTGTCGACTTAGCTATCAGGCCCCCTTTTAATGTCTGAGACTAACCTCGTGCTATATTATAATTAAATTAATATTATGCGGAATAAACCTTTGGTATTAGTTTGAGAGACGACATATGCAGTTGTCTCTTAGTTGGACTGATGAGGATACGTAGGTCTGCCGCGAATATATTATGATTTAGCAGAAAATAAAAAGTGATCTTGCAAGTTTGCGACATTAGAGAAATATAAGAAGGGGTTCATACGTCAGGTGGCAAGAAACCCCGTTCAACAGTCTGGTTGGACAGTCATGCAACCAGGAGGCCATGGTCGAGGACCGGGCCGTGGGGAAATTGAGCCCTGAAATCAACGCAAGGTAAGGGAGGAGATTGCCGAGCCATTTACTATATAGGACTCTGAAGGGGTCGGGATTGGATTTGGAACGGTGAACTAAAAGAAAACTATGTCCAACAGCTTAGAAGTTGAGAACTGAACTCAGACCCGACTCGCTCTGTCATTCCGCCAGAGCGATTGGGGCAGAACGGTTTCATTTCTTTCTTTCTTTCTTTGTTATGCACCCTATACCCATCCCTTGGGCAGCGGGAAAAAGGGTTACACAGGCACATAATCGGTGCGGGAACTGAACCCCATAATTCGTTTAGCTAGGCAAGTGAAAATCACTTGAAAGCTAGTTACGCATTTGTTACTGCTACATTCATAATTGTTACTACTACATGTGCATATATATGCGCCCATGTACACATATACATATCAATAATCTTTTATATCACAAGTGATTTAACATGAGGCTCACAAGTCACTATAAAAGGCACTTTACATATATGGTGAGTCACACAGTTACTAGTCTTACTCCACACCGACCCAACTGGGCGGCAGCTTTACAGTCATGTGCAGGCTGCACCTACAGTAAGCAAACATTTTGGATACTTCGCTAAGATTCCCGGCAGTACATCATTATGAATGAAGTACTTACACATTTCTTGGACATCACTGATGGTGTTATCTCTGAATTCTGCCATTTTTTCACATTCAATATATATAATGGCGCAAGGTATGCGAGTAGTTTTGCTGACAGAGTTTACATTTAGTCAAAATCTACATCGGCAGATGTTTTAAATTCCAAAGGTGCTCGTAGCCGAGCATAAGTCTAGCAGTGGTGACATCTATATGTCTGCTAACCTTCGTGGATAACTGATAGACTTGCGGTTCTTCCAGCATACTAGAATGAGGATAGATGGAGCCACTGGCGTGAATTTTACTTTTTTTTTTGTCTCAAGTCTACGAGATTTTGTTGATGTTCCCGGAATATTTACAGCTCTCAGGTTGCTCAAAGGCAGTCCAAGATGGTAATCAGTTCCCTCTTTATGGGCAAAAGTTTTTGGCTAACTCATCAGTTCTATCATACATTCGGAGACGGATGTGGGAAGGAATCCACAGCAGACAAACTCTGACCTCATCACTGAATATTTTAATTAAACCATGTCTAGCTTCAGACACAAGAGGGAAAGGCGTAGAGAGATAAACTAGGATGTCTGAGTGTGAGATTTTTTTCTATGCCTACCTCCGTTAGGAGGTGGACTACAAGTTTAAAGGCTGCTCACGGTAGTTAAGCATGAGTCCAATAGAAAAAGGAAAAGCGGGAGCAAACCGCCTGGCCTCCACCGCTAGGGGTGCAAACCTGTCCACAATAGGCCGCTGGCTCCTCCTAGTTAAACAGGACGTTAAAACTAATAAAGGGTAACCGACGGGTTCTCACAATCAAATATTTATATTTGATGTGGCGCTATGAATTGGAATTCGAATTCCCAAGAACAGCCGTCATATCAAGATCACATCAACATTTAATCGTATAATGCAGAACATGGGTGGAAAAGAATGGTTGAAGGGTTGACGTCAGAGACCGTTTTCTATAACATAACAATTTATTAATAACATGAGACTAACTACTACATTACCGAGTTTACGTTACGTTAATGTCCATCCAGTGGCACGATAACAAACAGCTAAATAGCAACCCTTGCTGTGCGACTGCATACTGAACTAACCTGAACACAGGTGTGCCCACTGATGACGCAATATTGCAAATCAACAAAAAAAAATATCACAGACTAAGTTACACCACAGCGAATGGTTACGTTATTGTCCATCCAGTGGCAATTGCAAGCCAGTTATTCAACAGCCCCTCGAGAAATGACAGCAGGCTCCATCCTGCTGACACTTCGGGCTGACAAGTGAACTAACTGAACAATGATGCCCACTGAAGACACAAGCATGCAATCAATAGTGTCACGGCTTCCCTAACAGCTACTCTAATCGTAAGATTAAGGGTCCTCCTTTCAAACAGGAGTGACCCCCGTAACTAGGAGGGTAGTCCAACAGTGATTCCCTTTATCACAACCCCGTGTGAACACTCTTTGCAACTCCCTACAAGAAGCTGCACTGTAAACAGTAAACAAAGTCAGGCAAGGTGGGATTCTAGGACACAGCTCCAGTAATCCCTAAGTTACTCTACTCTCGTCACCAGACGATAAACAAAAGAAATTGCCTTAATCAATTACCAAACTGATTATGTGATTATTTACGTTAATTGACTGATCACAGCAGTCAGCAACAAAGTACTACGTTAATCACAAACAATTGTCTCTCATAGACAACAACATGATGGTACTCTACGTTAATCATTAACACTTGTCTCTCTTAACACATGTCATCTTGTTAACAATAACTCAAAACTCTCTTATATTACATCACACTTGACTCCTTGCAAGTATTCAGTGAGTAATTCTTAATTAAGGTCAAACGGACCACTAATTACATCCCCATTGAGTTACGTTAACTAAGCCTACCCTAACTTGGTAGCTTCTCAACAGTCTGTGTCAAAAATTTACTTTACTGAGCGTTATTTACCCTAATTAACTCCGAGCAATTAATTAACTGTCACCAGGACCGATAATTAATCATCTATAAATACGCCTCACTCCGCACTGCCTAAGCAGGTCTCATCAAACACTGTGAATTCACGGGAAAGGAGTTAATTACCCTAATTAACATGAGTGCAATTAATCCACTGTCCTCAGACAGGATATGATTAATATAACGAGTTATGCTAGCTCCATGACCTCGCTTTACCGAGTCATCTGAGTCCTCAAGACCCCAGACGTTAATTATTCCACTAATTATCATGAGTCACTAATTGCTATACCCCCGAAAGGTAATTAGTCCGGAGCAAATTACGTTAACACAAATACTGACAGATCCTCTCCCACTATGTGAATTCATGATGAGAAGGCTAATTACATAATTAGCTAGAGTGGTCAATTAGTTGTCACACGGACAATTAATTGCTCCCGAGCTCACTCAAGCTCAACGTTGTTCTCTCATAACAGCCCTCACTCACTCCACAATAAGTGTGCACCCCTTATCCAGTTAACTACCCCTTACTTAATTAACTCACTGAATCCTTAAGTCTTCAACACAACTTAAAGAAACAAAGTAACCCCAGTGTTACATAGGTCACCCTCCAATGGCATGCAACAACACAAATGCACTGCCCACATACGGTTGCGGCTACTGCAACTCGTTAATTACTGTGCCCACACAGTAATGACACACGGTTTGGCAACACACAAGATTATACCAATATTACTGCCCCCCTTATCTTGCAACCGTTGCAAAGGACTACTGTGAGAACACACTTATCTCAGCAAGGCAATTAACAAATCAATTGCCTGCTCTCATTAAGTACTGTGAATTCCCCTGAATAATCATATAGGTCCCTTAAACCCTCAACACAGCTCCTAGGACAGTAATATCGTATAAACTGATAACAACACTGCACAAACCTGCAACATAATGATGCCGTCAGCATACCCCCACATGCTAATGACATCATTAGGCAATCATTCAGCAATCACATCTACTGACTCACTACTCAACACAGTACACAAAAACATGCAAATGAACACATAGAAATGGCATTCACATAATCAATGAAAATTATATCACCAGATAAATGTATCTCTAACTACACAGACCTCAGGGTATCCACTGACATCCCTGCAATGCTGGCCTGCCTACCTCTGCAAATGATAATAATTTTACATGCTGGTACTCCATAGCACTAATCCAGTCTGACCGATTATATAGAATCAACAACTGGATCATTTATACGGTAAATCTGTACACTGACCGGTTACATACCCGAGCCAGTCTACACACATTATATATAACTCTATATCTACAGTGTGGTCCCGTGTACAACATCCATCTCCAGGTACCGCCCTACCAGTCACCTGGACGTGCCACTGACAGCTGTCACTCAGCTGCTTCCCTAGCCTGGCGGGGCTATGGGACAACACAGCCTTTACCGGAATTTCCACCGGTCCTTAACACACTGTTACACAATGATAATTGTACTCACGTTCTTTTTAAATCCGCCACAACAATCATATCCCTGGTCACTACCTCTCTGGCTGTAAACACCTAGCTCGCTCCTCGTGCGAGGTGTGGCCCTAGAATGTCCAGGGAAGGTGGCCCAAGCATGTGGCCACCTCGTGGCCCTAAGGGGTGGCCACGGGTAGCGCATGACGTCACAGCACCCCTCCCCCCCTCCCCGGGCTGAGCTGGTGCGCGGGGTGGGGTTAGGGGGTTGGCCGCTCGGGTGGTCTGGGTGGGTGACCCCCCCGGGCAGCTGGCCAAGGTGGGCGGCGCGGCGCCCATATGGGATGCCTCAGCCCAGCTGGCTGGCTGGCGCCTACAGGCATACACACGTGGATGGGAGATCACTTTACACTCCATCATCAGCGTGCTCGCTCGTACACTCGGGTGACAATGGCCGGCGGCGTCACCACATGGCCGCTGCTAGATGGAATTTAAAGTCCAACAGGGGCCTGTAATAACACCCTCAATTATACTGCCCGTATTCCACCAATTGTCCATCAACACTAGACAGGATATTCAAACCACCTGTTACACCATGAGGATCTGCTCGTTGCCTCATGGGTGCCCACTGTCTCTGAGGCTTTTTTACTGGTCCTTCTGTACTTCATCGGCCCCAATTTCACGCAAATTGGGCCTTGGCACAACCCAGGATGGCAGGAGTGCCATCCACGCTGAGTAACAAGGGAATGACAGCAATTAACGGGGGGGTGGAGGTGGCAGGCGGCCACCTCCACCCAGCTACGTCTTCTCCGGCTCGCTGTCCAGCTCAAACTGCCTATTTCGCGAGCTAGGGGAACTCAAAATGCTCATCTCTCCCTCCTACCTTGTCTTGACCAATCAGCACGAAGCCGGCACAACTCAAGGTGCCGCTTCCAATCGCAACTGTTCGCGCCAAAACTCAGCTAGGAGTAGAGATGCCTAAACCAATCACAGGCTTCACTCACCCTCAGGCGTCCCGTGACGTCACAAGGAGGGGGAGGCCTAAAGACAGTGGTGCAATGTCTCACATGGTGGGGGGGGGCAACGTTCACCCCTCTGTCCTTCCCCCCCCCCCCCCCCTAAAACCATTGGGAGAGTCAAGTACCAACCGACACCACTCGCTTTCAACTCTCATCCTATTTCACAGAAACAGGAAAATTTCTGTAATTCTCTCTACAGAGCAATCACAGACTTCTGAATAGTCTCAAATGACAGTCCTAAACATAAGCTTTCATCCAACACCCCACAAGTGTTTGTTAGTTTGAAAACTTCTTGACTTGAGTCCCTAGAGCGACTAGCCTAATCTAGAAAACTTGGAAAACTAGCTGAGGGAATCTACATTCCCTTACACTGAGCAATACCATAAAAAAATAATGTTAATGACGTTGCTTACTGGAAGGAAGGCATCTTTTACAAAAGCATACACCTGGTTAATACCTGCTTGATGGGTTTTTGAGAGTTTTTCTACTCTCCAATCCCGGCCCGAGGCCAGGCTTGACTTCTGAGAGTTTGGTCCACCAGGCTGTTGCTTGGAGCGGATCTCAGGCCTACATACCCACCACAGCCCGGTTGGTATATATTCTTATAAGTATACAAGCTGTACCCGCCATACGTTGCTGTGGCTCATTCTGGTTAAATGGAAAAGAAAGAAAAGAGAAAACACACGTTTCTAATATGTTTAATTTCACAATGCTTGTGGGTATACAATATTTTTTCTTGTTCCGTTGTCTGTGAAGATAGAGATTGTCTGGTTTGCCAACTCCAGAACACAGAACATATAATTGTCCATGTGAGAAGCAATCCGTGTCTAGATATAAACCGCACAATTTTAAAGATCGGCCCTGAGCTTTGTTGATGGTGATTGAAAACGCCAATCGAATTGGGAATTGCAATCTCTTAAATTTAAATGGCATATCCGTTGGAATCATAGGAATGTGGACATCTTCACCTCTAAAAGGTTCTGTCAAGACTGTTGCTTCTATGACGTTGCTAAATAGTTTTTACTGCAAGCCGCGTGCGGTTGTTAAGCTTTTGCTGGTTGATATTTTGCAACATGATAATTGGCACACTGATTTTCAATTACAGTTCGTGTGGTGGTATTCCTGGCAGATCGAGTGAACTCAAAAATTCTGTTGGGTAATTAACTGCTTCATCTGCTTCCTCAACAGTGTCGACGGACTTTTATGTGACTGCCTCGCTTTGAATGTTAGACTGAATAATATTGTTAAGTTCTTAGATGTCTTTGTTCTTGGCGGCAAAAATAGCTTGTTCACTCAGCCAATCGTGATTCCTATAATTGGTTCGAATATTGGGAAATACTTTTTCAATCAATTCTTCTTTTGACGTCACTAAATTGTAGAAGTTATGAGGCAATGAAGTTCGTCCTGAGGTCAGATCAACCGGCACGTTTACGTTCACAATTTCCAGAAATTTATGTGAGAATATCTCAGCTGATGAGTTGTTTTACAGTCGCATATTTGTAGTTAATTTTAACATCTTTACATGGCGCCACAAAGTAGAGTATTTAAGTCAAGTATTTATTTCATCCGCTGGTGTCGATCGAAGAATTACAGGTAATGTTTGCATATAATATCATGCAAGCAATATTAATGCGTTCCCAAAAAGACCTGAAGTTTCCACGCAAATCTTGCAATGATCGATCAAGAGCCTCCAGCGATTTTTTGTGGGTCATTGTGCATTCATCCCAAACAATAAGTTTGCATTACTGCAATATTTTTCCTATGCCGGATGCTTTGGAAATGTTGCACGTGGGAGTTTCAACGAATTGCATGTTCAATGGCAATTTCAAAGCCGAAGTAGTAGTTCTTCCACCTGGTAGCAATGTCGCAGCTACCATGTCGGACGATGCAAGAGCTAAGGTTATGCCATTTTGGGATCAAAATGCTGCCAAAATCAATCTAATTAGAAAGGTTTTACAGTTCCTCCTGGCGCATCTAAGACGATTTCTCCAAACCCGATATTGACAGTTTGAATTATTTGATTGTAAAATGCCTTTTTGCTCAAGCGTTAGCTTAAGAATATTTGATTGCACATATGACAACAGATCACCCGTGTTGTAATTTTTGTTCACGACTCAATTCTGCATCGAGCAAAGCAGCAGCAGATCGATTCGGTTTTGGCATAGCCAATTGATTGAGAACTTTGTTCGCTATTTCTAAGCACAAGTATTCAATCATTATCAACGCTTCGTTGTAGATTTCTGTTGAGAAATTCATATTTATATTAGAATTTTCCTTCCGTATTCGACGGGCAATATTTTCAGCCATTTGCGCGATTTGTGTTTCTCCCATAACTCTGTTGGAGATGAAGGAGAGCCGGTGGTCAATATGACTGCAAACAATGCACGAATTTGATTAGGATGTGACGTGTTGGACGTGTCATTAACGCATACATCCCAGTGTCGGTCGTTCTCCAATAAATTCAGAGTGTGACATGCACTACGGAAAGTGGCATGTGTTACGCCGCTGACAAATCTCAATGGCTGGAAAGACGTTGGACCGGGCACATTTACCACCAGCTTGTGAAGAAAGAAGCATTCATCTTGATTGGAATGCACAGTGTACAGTTTACCTATCGTAGTTTGTTTGAATATGCCAGGTTGTCCGTGGACTCGCTCTCCTCGTTTACGTAGTTCAAAGGATTTTCTACTCGCATTCCATGTGTAATACGTAGGCACTTCCGAATACAGTAGTGTTTTCGCAAACGCGTCATTTTGACATAACGTGAAGAAAGCAGTTAACGTTGTAGCCAGTGGATTCATAGCTGTTTGTGGCACATTTGCAGCTGTGAAATAAACGTATTATCCATTTTCTTGTTTTCAAAACAAAAACAAAAATACTTACGAAATATTTAAATAAAAACGTTGATCAATCGACACAGCTCCATTTCACTACCAATTGAATTGAAAAATAAGAAGAACAGTTAAAAAAACGAAATGAAATGCAATGAAAAAGAAACAAATAAGCTATACCGACAAAATAAACGGTATGGTAAACAATATAGCTCAATTCCAACGCAACATCCCACAAAATAATTAAATAAAAAATAAAAATAAATAAAAATCTATGAAAAATCAATATATAAATGCAATCAGAAACAATGAAATGGAATCATAACATATTTTGTACATCGTATGTTGCTCTTAAGTGCAACAGATGGCGCTGTTTTTCAAAAAATGAATATTTTCACCTGTCACAGGTGTGGCATCTTAATAGTAGGTATATCAAAATACGCACGTATTCGGAAAGAACGTTGTGTCAAAATTTCAAAGCAATCGGTGAAGAACTTTCAGAGATTACAGCTTGTGGTGCTCATACGTCATACAGATGGCAATGTTTTTCAAAAAAAGAATGTTTTTTCCTGTCACAGGTGAGGCATGTATTTAATAGGTATATAAAAACACTTGCCTATTCGAATGCAATGTTGTGTCAAGATTTCAGAGCAATCGGTAGAGGTTTTAAAGATTTCCCTAACTTGAAAAAAAAAACTAAAAACATGTGGGAACCGACCTGTGAGATTTATATTTATTTAATTAATATGAATTTATATATAATTTATATTTACGTTGATTTATATATTTCGATAGCAACTTGTATGATAAGTGGACTGTATTTCTGCAATAATCTCTCAAATCCATCCACTACACATTAGGGGGGTTTATATTGAATTTATATATATGAAGCCAATCAAACTACAGTATTAACTACACATATTAGTATACATTGAGGAGGTTCCTTATCTTATTATACAACAGGCTTAGTTCACCAGATATAACTAGGATGTAGACACCAAATTTCTTCGTGTGAGGCAGCTTCCATCACCCAGTAACTGATTCACAAAGCTTGCTTCCTCTTCTTGACCTGACAAAAGCACTAGCTATAAAGCCAGACTCCTAATATATGACAGCTATATCAGAGAAAACACTGTACAATAGATCAAATAAGGATCAAGGCTTAATTACCTATTTTGAGTCGATCATTTGTGCTCTCACCGGTTCGCCCAAAATATTTACCTAAAATTAATGGCCAAAAATGATTAGATAAACGGGTTTCGGAAAGACATCTCCCTTGTATTTGTTGACAGCGTGTTGATGACGGAAGACCACTACTCTGTTCTTCGTCACACTTCGTCCAAGAGAATTTATATAGGAGCCGAATTTGCCCCACGACTCTGTGGTCTAACAACAATATCTGACCACTCCTTCACTATCGACACTACTGGCCTACATTGTCCAGATATCAGAAAGTGATAGAAGGGTTACATTTACTCTATTTTAATATTGATAATTAAATTAATTTATATGAGATGTTTTATGATGGTAAAGTCCAAAGACTAATATATTTAAGAATAATTCCCAGCAGAATAGCTGGTGAATTTATAATAGTATGTGGCAAGGATATCCCGTTTTCTATAGACGGAAAATTCCACTAGGTGTCCTGTTTGCAAACTTCTACATGGGTACCATCGAGCAAAAAGTCTTAGTCGACATGAACTTGAAACCGGCCATATACTGCAGGTATGTTGACGACATTTTTACACAGGTACCTGATGTCAGACATCTGCAGAAGCTGAAGGAGGCATTTGAGCAGAGTTCCGTGCTGCGTTTCACTTACGAGACGGAAAAGGATGGGAAGCTGCCTTTTCTAGATGTAACAGTCATGGAAAAGGGCGGAGGTTTCCACACTGCAGTCTACACTAAGGAAACAAACATAGGAATGTGCCTAAATGCCAACAGCGACTGCCCTGACAGGTACAAGAGGAGTGTTGTTAACGCATACGTCGACCGTGCTCTCAGCCACAGCTCAGAATGGAAGCAAGTCGACGAAGAACTCTGTAGGGTAAGGCAGGTCCTAGTCAATAACGGCTTCTCCAATGGTTTCATCGAAGACATCATAAGAAGGAAAGTGAAAAGCCATGCAACCTCTGAAGAGACAACTAACACAACACCTATACCCCCTATTAGACTATTTTACAGGAACTTCTTTTCCACAGCTCATAAAACGGAGGAAAGGGTCCTGAAAGATATTGTTAATAGAAACGTTATCCCTACAGACAAAAATCAGAGGATACAACTGACGATTTACTATAAAACCAGAAAAACGGCCAGCCTACTCATGAGAAACTCTCCAGACACAAAACAGAACGCTTTAAAAGAGACTAATGTCGTCTATGCCTTCAAATGCCCACTTGGGGACTGTAAGCTCCAAAAAACCCAGTATATAGGCAAGACAACAACATCTCTTTCTAGGCGTTTAACGATGCATAAGCAACAGGGCTCCATTAAGGAACATATAATCTCTTCCCATAACCAAACCATCGCCAGAGAAATCCTAGTAAACAACACAGAAATCATCGATAGATACAGCGATAGCAGGCGGCTTGACGTTTGCGAGGCACTACACATCAAGAAGTCAACACCAGCAATCAACAGCCAATTATTGCACAACTATATTCTACCCACCTCAAGACTCCGCTCCAATATAGAAGCATCAAGAAATATGGACCAATAGGCTTTCTACAAACACTTCTATTCAATACCCATTGTTTCTGTTCTGTCTTGTGTTGATACTTTTAATACCCTATTAATATCCCCTCCTGTTCTGTCTTGTGTTAATGCCACATCACCCTTCCCACCTCACTCAAATGTAGATATAAAATCAGAGATACGTTCTAATCAGTTGTGTATTTGTGAAGTCTTTGAAAATGTAATAAGTTTTACGAAACGCGCCCGTGTCGCGTCAGACTAGAAATAAAAATGAATTTTGGAGAAGTGATTTTTGATTTACCTCCAACAGTGAAGCGTAATGTACGAAAGATTGAGAAAATTCGTGTTAGAATTATTAATCTTACTTTTTCGGTCATATTTAATAATATATATATATATATATATATATATATATATATATATATATATATATATATATATATATATATATATATATGACAATGTCAGACCACGTGGGAAAATGAAACAGGAATTTCCTTAAGTACTTTCGTATATTAAATACATCTTCAGAAGGAATTCCTTCTGAAGATGTATTTAATATACGAAAGTACTTAAGGAAATTCCTGTTTCATTTTCCTCCGTGGTCTGACATTGTCACATTCTTAATCACGTGTTTATTTTCGTGATATACACACACACACACATATATATATATATATATATATATATATATACATATATATATATATATATATATATATATATATATATATATATACATATATTCATATATATATATATATATATATATATATATATATATATGTATATATATATATATATATATATATATATATATATATATATATATATATATATATATATATATATATATATATATATATGTCGTACCTAGTAGCCAGAACGCACTTCTCAGCCTACTATGTAAGGTCCGATTTGCCTAATAAGCCAAATTTTCATGAATTAATGTTTTTTCGACTACCTAACCTAACCTAACATAACTTTTTCGGCTACCTAACCTAACCTAACCTACAAAGATAGGTTAGGTTAGGTTAGGTAGTCACATATTAACACATTAGTATACATTGAGGAGGTTCCTTATCTTATTATACAGCAGGCTTAGTTCACCAGATATAACTAGGATGTAGACACCAAATTTCCTCGTGTGAGGCAGCTTCCATCACCCAGTAACTGATTCACAAAGCTTGCTTCCTCTTCTTGACCTGACAAAAGCACTAGCTATAAAGCTAGAATCCTAATATATGACAGCTATATCAGAGAAAACACTGCACAATAGATCAAATAAGGACCAAGGCTTAATTACCTTTTTTGAGTCGATCATTTGTGCTCTCACCGGTTCGCCAAAAATATCTACCTAACATTAATGGCCAAAAATGATTAGATAAACGGGTTTCGGAAAGACACCTCCCTTGTATTTGTTGACAGCGTGTTGATGACGGAAGACCACTACTCTGTTCTTCGTCACACTTCGTCCAAGAGAATTTATATAGGAGCCGAATTTGCCCCAAGACTCTGTGGTCTAACAACAATATCTGACCACTCCTTCACTATCGACACTACTGGCCTACATTGTCCAGATATCAGAAAGTGATAGAAGGGTTACATTTACTCTATTTTAATATTGATAATTAAATTAATTTATATGAGATGTTTTATGATGGTAAAGTCCAAAGACTAATATATTTAAGAATAATTCCCAGCAGAATAGCTGGTGAATTTATAATAGTATGTGGCAAGGATATCCCGTTTTCTATAGACGGAAAATTCCACTACAAGTTACACTTCTATGGGTAACTTGTTTATACAATGGCAGCAATATTATTTGCAATTGCATGATATTAGTAATTGGTGTCGGATTTTCCGACAAAAGACGCCTTTTCAAAAAAGCATGTTCTCTCCCGTCACAGATGTGACATCTATATAGTATGTATATAAAAACTTTCTCAAATGCGAATGGAACGTTGTGTGAAAATTTCAAGACAATCACAAATTTCAGACAATTAGCAATATCATTGTAATAGGGATCTCTGGCTATCCTACTTGCAAGCTTAGCATTCAGCTCCTTAATTCTGTTTTTAACACTGGGGAGGGACAACTCCTCTCGTAGATTAGACGTTTTGGCAGTTCTTGGAACTCCAAGAATGATTGTCATGGCTTCAATTTGAATGCTTTCAAGCCTTTTCATATCGCTTTAGGAGTAGGTGCACAGAACTGGTGCGGCATAGTCTATGACGAAGCGCACATAGGCTGTGTACATCATTTTAAGCACAGCAATAGAGGCTCCATGGCCATTCCAGGTCATAGCTTTCAGTGCCCTGAGTCGACTTTTGCATGTTCCTGTGAGTTGATTGAGCTCCTCTTTCTTTCCCTTGTTAGAGCCGACAGTGACGCCAAGGTACCGATAGTGATCAACCCATTCAAGTGTTACACCATTAATTTGTAGTTCTTCATTTGCTCTCCGCTTGTGATGGGAGTATGCCTTCGTCTTGTTTGTGGAGAGAGTGAAACCGAGCTCATTATATTTCCTTCCGAGGAGTTCAATGGACTGTTCAATATTTCCCAAGGTGGGAGCTTGTATTAGGACATCATCTGCATATCCCACTTGTTGTGTTCCTTCCGGAAAATCAAATTCCATATTCATTGTTTTGGAGATTGCTCCATTGAAGCAAACCTTGGCTTTCCTCCGTGTGAGGTAGTCTTCAACCCATTGCATGAGTCTCCCATTGACACCCATGCATGCAAGCTCGTCCAGGATCGCAATCCCCTGTGCTTTGTCGAAGGTTCATTTGATGTCAACAAATACAGAGTACCTAGCCGTGTTATTAGCCAAGTAATTAATTATACAATTTGCTATACTCCGTCCTTTAAGAAATCCATTGACCCCCTCCCCTAATCTGCCTATTTTGTGCAACAGTCGGTTTAGGATGATCCTTTCAAGCATCTTGCAAATGCATGACACGAGACTGGTCTGTAATTAATTCAGTGGTCTGTAATTACCAGGGTCATTGGGCTTCGGTATGGGAACAAATATTGCGCGTTTCCATCGTGTGGGCAGCACTCCACTTAGGAATGTCTTGTTAAACAGGTGAAGTAGTGGATTCCTAGACACTTCACACAGTGCACTGAGTAAGTCGTAGGTGACGCCATCTTCACCAGATGCTGTACTTTTACCCTTTTTCATTGCGCCCCTTACTTCCTGGGCTGTGATTGGTTCCCCATATTCGTCATCACTAGACAATGCTCTTGTTATCCTAATTCTTCTGTCATCATGTCGCAGGAGCTGTTCCCTGCTGATTTCTGCACGGAGGGAGAAGGAGGATGCTGCATCACTCCACTTGTGAATTAGTTCCTCGGCCCTGCCCTTGGGGGTCTTTGTGAGCCGCAAGCCGGGTTCTGCCCCCTTTAGCTATCTGAATTTTTGCCCACACTTGTCTTGCAGATGTTTCCCGTCCAATAGAGCTAGTGAAGTCAAGCCATTGTCTTTCCCGCTCTTTAATATTCTCTTCCCTAGCTAATTGACACACAGTTTTAAACTACTCTTGGTTACTTTCAGTGGGATGTTTCCGGTACTCTCTACTCATGTCTCTTACATTTGCGTTAAGCCTCTTTATGTAATCGTTCTCATACCATTTTATTTTCTTCCTCTGAGGGTTACTTCGCCCAGGTGTATGGCGCGGAACTCTGAGACAGCTCTCAATTTGGTGATTAAGGTCATCAACAAATGTATCAATGTCTTCTGGGATTTGGTATTCTGTGAACCAGTCACTCATCCTGTTTATGAAGTGCGGCCTCATATCTGGTCCGAGTGATAACTGTTTTCTTTTATTTGTTTACAGACTTGATATGAACATAAGCAGGCAAAGCGTTGCAGAACATGAAATGTGGGCAGTAATATTGGAAGGTTTGACGTAAACGACCGTTTCTATAACAAAACAATTTATTCACAAAACAAAACTAAAACTACTACACAGTGAATTTACGTTACTTTACTGTCACTCCAGTGGCACATTAAAGTACAGCTAATCAACAGCCTGATGGACCCACGGTATCCTTATCCCGTCGTCGGGATAAGGAGACACTAACTGAACAAAGTGGTGCCCACTGGTGACGCAAGTTTGCAATCAATATTGTCACGGCTTCACGGTGACCAATACTATAATCACAAAAACTTGACTGGCGCTCGCTGCCCACAACGAGGTACCAAGTAACAAGGCGGTTAATCCAAGAATGATAACCCCTTATAAAAAAAATCTTACGTTAACACTTGTCTCTTAGGACAAACAAAACAAAAGTTACTCTAATTGAATTTAAAAAATTACGTTAACACACACGTGTCTCAACGACACTTAAATGGCATCAATAACTTGTAAATCAATTAATTACATCAACTTGAAAGTCAAGCATTCGGTGAGTAATTCCCAATTAATTACTGAATACAACAGCCTATTAATTCAGACGAGTATTGATAAAGCCTACTGTCTCTCAACTGACAGTTCACTTCCGGTCTTACGACAAGATTACCTTAACGAGGGTAGACTACTGTACCACACACAATGTTCCAATACTCCGTGTAAACAACAACATCAACACCTGGTGAATTCACTAAGTGGCGATTACTAATTATCTTTAATTAGCTACGAGTGCTTAATCACCCTGTCCGCAGACAGAGCTGATCAGTCCAACGAATTACAACAGCTTAATTACAGCGCAATTGACTCCGATCATAACAGACCGGTCAACCCCTTACGTTAATCACTCAATTAACGACAGCTCGTTAAATCGTTAACACTACGTTAGTCTTCACTTGACAATTCCTCCACTGCGTGAACTTCACTGTGGCTGTTGCCTTTACACGTCTCTACGTTAATCACAACAATGTTCAACGAACAAGTGACCTCGTTAAGTAAATCGTGACCCCCGGTGACGTTAACTGACTTTAATTCTCACGGAATCCTTCACAGTACACAACGCCTTCCACCAAGGTCAACTTGTCTACGGTTTACACACGGTACAACACAGTACATCACAGTACAACACAGTACATCCTTGCCACTCACGGCAAAACTTGTAAATGACTTCCCCCAGTAAATTATCCCCCAATAATTCACACTTTACCACAACACAACAGTAAAATATATAACCAAGGGAAATCTCCCTGTTACCACTTTTCACTGCTGAAAAAGGGAATCAAATTACAGCGAGTTCATACACGACACATAGAAAAATAATAGAAGTAAATAACTCACTTTACCTCTGAATGTGTCACTAGGTGTCTTCACACACGTCATAATTCACAGTTGGGCCCAATCCTCAACTTGATGACAAACAGGGTAGACTTACACGTCTCCAATTCCCATTCACCTCCCCAGGTGGTCCCAGGGACAGAGGACAGACGGAACACTGGGGGCGAACCCAGCTTCAGAGTTTTATTACCCAAACGGAAACAGTGTACTTACATTAATGATGTGGGGCCCCTCTTTCACTCACACATACACGTCAGTCACACTCCCACTGCTGCTGCTGGATGATGACGTAGGCGTCCTCACTTCCTACACGTGGTCAGGTGGAGCACAGGGTACTAGACCACGGGGTGTTAGCTCTACACACACACAGAGACCAGGATGGCGCAGACACACCGGCACAGGCAGCCAAGGTTGCGCACAACAGCAGGGATGCGGTACCACGCCCCTTCCACTTGACACGGTACCCCAGGATACGACGGTACACGGTGTTACGACGGTATACGAGACTCGAGATGAAGACCTTCACTGTTCCTCAGAATTATAACATTTAAGGTTTCTCTCATAACACTGAAACCCTTTCTAGCACGTCTCACAGCAGTATCTTCAAGCACAGATACGATCGACTGCGGATGTCGTTTTTGTAGCTCGATAATTAACGCCTCACTCTCAGTCCAGTTCCTCTAAGATGGCGTCCCACAATTACGCAGCTAGATGACAAGTTCACACGGCTCGATACAAGCCCCTTCCCGATTACCGGATTCTTACGCACGGCACACGGAAAGATAGCAAGATGTAGGTGTGACTTTCAGTAACGTTGCAGGCGGTATTTCCCGATGCTTGGCCTTGCACGGGAAATACGTCGTCAGGGTGCAACGTCCAAGGTAAGAATGTCGTTCCCGCCAATACTATGCCTGGAGGTACCATGCGGCACCCCTCAGCGCCTTGGCCAATCACGGTTCAGCATTTCTGAGGCCCCAGACCCTCAACCAATCGCGCACCTGCCCCCTGACGCTACCCCCACTCACACGAGGTGGACACGTGATAGGGGGGGGGTGGTCTACGGCCGTTAACCCCCCATACCTCCCTCTCTATACTTGACTTGTACAAAAATTTCACTGAAATCAACTCCCTCCTGTAATTTCCTTCACAGACCTGATACAGCGATCAGAATGACATCAATGGCTAGCAAATGTCATGGGCTGTCCAACGATACCCAACACGACTGTGGAAAAGTTATATTCAGAAAGTTGAATCACGGTGCACATCACTGGTGCACTGTGCAATTTCGTACTTAATTCAGTGCACGAGAGAGCAGGGAAAATATGTCTCCTGACAAAAAGTACCTAATCTTTATAGTTTTTCTTTCTTCATAGTATCTTCATAGTTTTTCACTTTTTGCCTTAAAATTGCACTGTATCAATTGCTACCCAATCTCCCAACCTTGATGTTCCCAATTTGAACATCTTTACCATTGTGATCATTGCTGTTTTCTTATATGTGCTGCCAATCTGTTGTATGGTGTTTATAAATCTTGTTTATCTGTATCTTTTGCTACCCAGTCTCCCAATCTTTATGTACCCAATCTGAACATCTTTACCATTGTGATCATTGCTGTCTTATATGTGCTGTCAATCTGCTGTATGGTGTCTATTAATCTTGTTTAAATTACTAATCAAGCTGTCAATGTAATCAATCAGAGCGTTAATATAACAATGTGCTTTAATATACATACTTATCTCTCTTATCTCATTTTTCTCTTGTAATGTATCTTTATCATTTATCAATTCTGATTGAAATTACCTACTTAAAATTATCTGCTAGATTAAGGACCTGCCCGAAACGCTGCGCGTACTAGTGGCTTTACAAGAATGTAAATACTGTACTATCCAATGTATTCTCACAAACCCAATGTACCTTCTTGTATATATATAAATAAATAAATAAATAAATAAATAAATAACTCCAAACCTTTCCGGATATTCTAAAAAAAAAGCGAGAGTAACCTCAGTCCACAAATGTGGTGATCTCAACAAATCTGATGTCAACAATTTCAGACCTATATCAATCCTGCCAACCTTGTCAAAATAATTTAAAAAGCTATTCTACAAGCAGCTTTACTCATATCTAGCCCAACTCAATATACTAGTTTCTTGCCAATATGGTTTCAGACCCAATAAAAGCACTAACGATGCACTTATTAGTATAATTAACTTGATACGTACAGCTCTTGATAAAAATGAGTTCCCTGTTGGGTTATTTGTGGACCAACATAAGGCTTTTGACATTGTCAACCACTAAAACCTTCTTCTTAAATTACATTATTATGGAGTCAGAGGTCACTCCCTGCAATACCTTCAGTCTTACCTTACTAGCAGGCTTCATTATATTTCTGTGAATAATTCCAATTCTCCAGCACTACCCATAAAGATTGGTGTTCCACAGGGCAGCATACTTGGCCCTCTCCTCTTTCTCATCTACATTAATGACCTTCCAAATGCCTCTCAACACCTCAAACCAATCTTATTTGCTGATGACACAACTTTCATTTTCTCCAGTCCTGACCCTCTTGCTCTAAATGTCACAGTGAATACTGAATTAAATAAAGTCCGTCTTTGGCTAACTGCTAGCAAAGTCACCCTTAACATTGACAAAACTTTCTATATTTTGTTTGGTATTAAATCCTCAAATGAAATTAATCTAAGAATAAACAATATACATATCAGTACTACAGTTGATGGTAAATTTCTTGGTGCTCTCATTGATAACAAGCTGAATTTCCAGGGACATTTTCTAAATATAGCAAAAAAAAAGTTTCTAAAACTGTTGGCATTCTTTCTAACATCAGATATTATGTACCTCGCCCTGCTCTGGTGATGCTCTATTACTCTCTCATTTATTCTTATCTCAACTATGGTATTTGTGCTTATGGTTCTACTACCCAAAATCATTTACGTCCTCTAATTACCCAACACAAAGCTTCTATTAGAACAATATCTAACTCTGGCCCCAGACAGCACTCGGTACCCTTACTCAAATCTCTGAATATGTTAGATATTAAGTCACTGCACATCCTCTCATGTGTACTCTATATATTTAAAACTCTGAATTGTAATGCCAATCCTGAACTTAAATGCTTCTTAGAAGGTTGTAACAGAACCCTTGGGCACCACACCAAAAACAAATACCTATTTGATTTTCCAAGAGTACGACTTAACCAAACTAGAAATGCTCTAGAAATCAAGGGACCCAGAATGTGGAATGACCTCCCCAATCATGTCAAATGCTGTACCTCAATCAGTTTAAGATGAAAACTAAGTACTACCTAATTAACTCCATGTAATCTACCTTACCCCTAAATGTCAACCCATATCTTACTTTAAAAAAAATGCTGCTTGTTGACCAACTTCTATATTGGCTATTTTCTATTATGTTTCCTCCATCCATTTTTTTTTCTTTCAAGGCAATTTATACTTTAAGCTCAATTACTAATAAGTTTTAGTCTTAGTGTTTTTTCCCCACCTCACCTTGCCCAAAACGCTATGCGTACTAGTGGCTTTAGGTATTGTATGTACTAGCTCTATCTATAAATCCAACATTACGTTTGTAACTAATCTTCTATGTATGTACTTTTACCTGAATAAACATTTGATTTCATTTGATTTGATACTTGGTTAATGACACAGCTAGGTACTCTGTATTTGTTGACATTAAAGAGCCTTCGACAAAGCACATGGGATTTTGCGATCCTGGACGAGCTTGCATGCATGGGTGTCATGGGGAGACTCTTGAAATGGATTGAAGACTACCTGACAGGGAGGAAAGCCAAGGTCTGCTTCAACGGAGCAGTCTCGAGAACAATGAGTATGGAACTCAGTACCCCCAAAGGAGGAGTCTTAAGCCCCACACTATTCAATGTACTTATGAACGCCATTGCAAATATTGATTTTCCGGAAGGAACACAACAAGTGGGATATGCAAATGACGTCCTAATACAAACTCCCACCTTGGGAAAAATTAAACAGTCCATTGAACTCCTTGGAAGGAAATGTATTGAGCTCGGTTTCACTCTACAAACATGACAAAAGCATACTCTCATCACAAGCGGGGAGAAAATGATCTACAAATTAATAGTGTAACACTTGAATGGGTTGACCACTGTCGGTACCTTGGCGTCACTGTCGGCTCTAACAAGGGGAAGAAAGAGGAGCGCAATCAACTCATAGGAACATGCAAAAGTCGACTCAGGGCACTGAAAGCTATGACCTGGAATGGACATGGAGCCTCTATTGCCGTGCTTAAAATAATGTACACAGCCTATGTGCGCTCCGTCATAGACTATGCCGCGCCAGTTTTGTGCACCTACTCCTAAAGCGATATGAAAAGGCTTGAAAGCATTCAAAATGAAGCCATGACAATCATTCTTGGAGTTCCAAGAACTGCCAAAACGTCTAATCTACGAGAGGAGTTGTCCCTCCCCAGTGTTAAAAGCAGAATTAAGGAACTGAATGCTAAGCTTGCATTTAGGATGGCCAGAGATCCCCATTACAATGATATTGATAAGAAAAAACTGAGCTCTGTGTTACTTACAGGGGGAAACATGAGAAGCGAAAAATTGCATCACAGATCAGTCTGCTACCTCGAAGAATTTTACCTGCTTGAGCAAGCCCGTGAGCTCCTGCCTGTAGAGAGGTTACCTCCCTGGGAGGATGACTCATGCAAGATCATCATCAGTGAGATGGCAACGAAAAAATCCAACATGATACCACAAGAAATGAGGCACAAGTTTCTCGGGGAAATTTATAAAGTAGACCGAGATGAACTAAATCAAATCTACACTGATGGGGCCATCTAATCCTGTCAATGGGAGGGCTGGTGCAGCATACACTGTAATTAGGAATAATGCCTTTCAATGGGGAAATGAAGAAAAAACACGTATTGAGAACTATGCTTCCTCAACGCAAGCAGAGCTAACTGCCATTTTTATGGCGTTAAGATTCCTTGAACGAAACGCTATTGGCACAGTGATCTGTACTGATTCAAACGCAGCGCTACAAAGCCTGAGTTAAAATCTTGCAATAGTCTCTGAAATTAAGAGAGCTGTGAGGGTACTCACCAATCAGGGAAGAGTCGTCAAGTTTCTGTTGATCCCCTCCCACGTTGGAATATGTGGGAATGAACGAGCAGGTGTGCTGGCTGCTGAAGGCGGCCAGCACTTCCCGGAACTGAGAAGTATGAGCGCTAAGGAAAGACTAAGGGAGCTGAACCTCACGTCCCTGGGAAAACAGAAGAGTAAGGGGAGACTTGATAACCACCTACAAAATTCTCAGGAGAATTGACAGGATGGAAAAAGATAATTTCTTTAGCACGGGGGGTACACGAACAAGTGGACACAGATGGAAACTTAGTACCCAATGAGCCACAGAAACGTTAAAAAGAATTTTTCAATGTCAGAGTAGCTAACAAATGGAATACATTAAGCAGTGATGTGATGGAGGCTGACTCCATACACAGTTTCAAATGTAGATATGATCGGGACGAATGAGCCAAAGCTCAACACCCGCAAGCACAACTAGGTGAGTATTGGTTGAGTGATTAGCTTTTCATAGTGTCACTTCGGACATTAACGTAACGTTAAATTGCTGTGCCGTGTATTAGTATAAAGTTTAAATAAATATTAATTGTTACGAAATAAGAAGTACCTTCATGTCCACACCTTCCAATAATCTTGCCCCCTAAGATTTACTCTGCCGCATACTAGACTCTTGGTTCCTTTGCTATTGAACGCCTGCTACTGGATTCAAACCAATTTCATAGCTACACACACCAGCTATAAATTTGGTGCGAGATCCCATTTAACTACCCTTAAACTTGCCATCAGCAGTTGAAGGAGCTTAACAACCCACTGGGTAGGAATGCCAAGGATTTGGACTCCGGCGGCTTCTCTCGCCTTTTATTTTCAGCTTTAAATTATAATCTCACATCTGGTATTTAAAGTTCTGGTAATGTGCTGTCTTTTCTGACCGAGCGCACTTGAAATATAGTTCAAGTTCATATATAATAATAGAAATTCTCACAATAGCATATGTCTAAATATGCTTCTCGGCACAATCCATAAGTACTTGGATCTGGATGATGCACTCGATACTGTTACGATGCCCGCTCCTATTTCTTTCGTTTGCCGGCTTAAAGAGTCATATCAGCTCTCCCTACTGATTCGCTGAGGTTCCGGGAGTCTATTGATATATGTGGCGACCAGACCGGCTGCCCGTTAAGGGAGAACGTTACATTATAAGTTGTAAGTAAGGGGAAATTGGCGCCCTGATATAAAATGAAAGAGTATCCCCTACTGCAGATATGACGTTTTGGAAAGGACACTAGCCGATCGCGGATTGGCCGACTTAGGTCGCGGGCGACCAATCAGGGCCCGCCGTGACGTCACCGAGTGCCCCGGGCGGCGCCAACGTCAGAGTTGACCTGGCCTTGGAAGCGAGAGGACGCACCTCGGTCAGCTCTCAAGGATTAGAGGCTCTACAAGCCTTTCTTTGTGAATTAGTGCAGGCTATCGCAGCCCATCAGATATATTGGAGACCCCGCGCTTCTGGGAAGCAAAAAGGACCCAGGTTTATTGAGCGAAAGAGTGCTAAACTTGGAAAATATTCGGCGACGACGCTGGGCGGCGACGCTGGACGTTGAGGGTCTGAAAAGGTGTGGCGGGTAAGCCTAGCTGTGACCGGGTCGCATCCACTGAGGATTTTGGAAGGACGACACCGTGCCTACGACAAGGAGCAACGCCTTGTGGAAGGGGCGAGTGTGGGAAAATAGTGATTAGCTCAGCGCCTATTGATGAACCAGGATTGGGGTAGCTGAATCTCAGGGATTGGAACGGCGACGACGCGAAGGATCCACGACACCTGAAGACCTGTGGAACGTTCCTGGACCGTCAAGGATCGACTCAGGAAGCGAGGGAACCTCACACCATCGAGGGACAGGCGTCATGAGCCAGGAACGTAAGGTAGATCATTTTCCCTCCCATTACCCCTTGTGTGAGTAGGCTAGTTAGGCCACAATATTTACTCATGTATGTGGAAATAGGACATTAATACTTTAGTAGTAGAATAGGCTGCAAGGCAGCTTGTGTCCAGGACTGTCAGAGGGGACAGTGTGTATGGATGGCAGGACAGTGAAGAAGAGGCGCCGACGTGGTGAAGAGGCCCTCCTGTGAGAGAGTGTGGGACTCCTGTCTTTCTGCCCAGTTGAAGGAGTGTTGGAGGTCGTGGAAGAAAAGGCTGACGATCTCCAGACTTATTATCCTTATTTCCATATTCATGTATTACTTGTGATTGTATATGTGTTCATGTAATTTGCGTCAGTAAATTCACACATTTTATTATTGTGTCTAAGTGTGCCTCCATTTATAATATTTCTCTATGAGCATACACGAAGGTTATCATAGTACCACCTAGGGAACACAACGTTCTCTATAGAAGTTCTTATTGCCTGGAGAGTGGTTAAGACAGCACGGACTTATATAAAAGTGTACCCTTAGCCATCCGATCAGTATCAGTGCCTAAATGGTGGCAATTAGTAACGTAGTGGCTAGAGAGAGGTAAAGCCACACAGACCTTCCTGGGAGAGTACCCTGGGTCGACTCTAGCAGCAGATCTATGGGAGTAGCAACCTTCTGGCTACAAACAATATATAATACACCCACTGAACTGCATTGCTGGGGTGCAGATATAATAACCCAGCTGGCGACCTTGTTAAGAAGAAGATAGAGAAGACAGGTGGGAAAGGAGTTCCTGCAACCTTTTTGTCTGGCAGGCAAGATTCAGGGAGGTTATTGTTATAAGGTAAGCCTGAGTCTTCCTTCACTCCTCCACGGGTCTAGGCCGGAACTGTTAACAGCAGTTTCCCCGTGTTTGACTGAAGGGCTTCCAGGGTGAATCAGTGGCACCCCTTTTGTGTTGGAAGCAAAGACCTGCGGAGGTGGGCATTGTTGGTCCTCTCCTGTGTGACCAAGGAGACTCTGGTGGATCCCGGGAGTCGGAGGGGCTGAGTATTCGGCCTTTTGAGCCCCTAGCAGCCGAGTGCTAGCAGAGCCCCGGCCCACCTCCACGTGACAGAGAACTGGCGACCTTGCCAGGATTCGAACCCCAGTAGCCAAGAACTGGGAACTTCGCCAGGAAGCGTGGATCAAGCTACAGTGTGGCCCAAATTTCAAGACAAGTGTTGCCAGGGTACTAATACAGTGTGGCCAGTGAATTCAGTGGTACTGTTACTCAGCCAGCTAAGGGACTGAAGCGGTGAAATTAGTGCCTACTAACTTGTCTGTGCTGTCGTGTATGCTCAATGATATAGAGATGGAGGAGGACAAAGTAAAGAAATTTATTGACACAAGGAACGAGAGAATTTTGGAATATTGTACCAAGGCCCAGCTCCAACAAGTGGCAAACCACTTTGGGATCAGGGTGAGGACGACTAAGGTAGCGGAGCGAAGGATAGAGATCATGGCACAGCTCACAGCTCGAGAGGAGGCGACGGGAGAGGAGCCATCTCAAGAGGAGCCGTCCCGAGGAGAGCCGTCGCAAGGTGAACCGTCCCGACTAGAGCCACCCAAAGCGCCTACCAGTGTGGAGGGAATTCACAGTGAACATGGGAGCAGTGGAAGGTCCAGCTGTAGTAAGAGGAGCCTGCAGCTGGAAATAATGAAGATGCAACTGGAAGCCCAGCTGCGACGAGAGGAGAGAGAAGCACGGCTGCAGCTGCAGCGAGAGGAACGTGCGGCTGAGCTGCAGCGAGAGGAACGTGGAGCTGAGCTGCAGCGAGAGGAACGTGCAGCTGAGCTGCAGCGAGAGGAGCGTGAGCGAGAAGCACGGCTGCAGTGAGAGGAGCGTGAGCGAGAAGCACGGCTGCAGCGAGAGGAGCGTGAGCGAGAAGCTCGGCTGTAGCGGGAAGAAGGAGAGAGACAACTGCCACTGGAGGAGATAAAGGCGAAAAAAGAAGTCGAATTGCGTCGCGTTGAGCGTGGTCTGCCCTCACTACCTGCACGGCGGGATGACCTCAAGGTAAGGGAACGTGACTTACCTACGTTCGAACCACAGGAAGCTGAGGCGTTCTTCGAACACTTTGAACGGATAGCAACTCTGAAGGAGTGGCTGGAAGATGATTGGGCTGCTCTGGTCCAGGACAGGTTGACTGGTGAAGCCTGGGAGGCCTACAACATGCTCGACCTAGAGGAGTGTACTAGTTACGACGCGATTAAGAATGCGGTGCTCCACTCATTCCGGCTGACTCCGGAGATGTACCGGAAGCGGTTCAGAGAGTGTACGAGAGCGTAGGGAAAGACTTACGCCGAGGCCGCCAGGGATATGGAACGAAAATTCCTACGATGGTTGAAGGCGGAGGAAGCGGAGTCGGCAGATGATATCAAACAACTGGTAGTGATGGAGAAGTTTATGTCAGTGCTCCATCCTGAGTTAAGAGTAAGGGTGAGAGAAGCAGGTATTAAGGACCTGAAGGCTGCAGTGGACCGAGCCGACATGCTGGAGGAGGCACTACATCTCAGGAGGGAGGGGCCACCCAGACACTCGCCTTACCCCAGATCGGGAGGCAACCTTAGGAGTTCAGGAGGAGCGAGGACGGGTGGGGACTCTCCCAAGAGTAGCGTGCCCGATGAAGTAACCCGGTTCAAGAGCTCAAGGGACGCAGGGAGGAAGCCCCAAGCTGTGAGCAGTGGACCTAGCTCGACAGCAGGTGCGGCAGTCCCGGACACGACGACAGGGAGTCCAAGGAGGACCCATGGAACGTCTGCAAGTGGTACTGCCAGGGGGACTAGCGAGTGGTCACCCAGGGGAGGTGGCCGATACTACAACTGTGGTGTGAGAGGACATTATGCCCGCGAGTGTGAGGAGCACCAAAGGAATATAGGATTAATGTTGGAAGAGAAGAGAGTGTTTGTTCACACCCCATATTATAGTGGACCCAACATGAATGGTTGGGAAATGAAGTTGGGTGAACATCCCTTCGTTTTCGGGGCCAACGTGAAGTTTGGAAAGTCAGACCCAGTGGAGGTTGCCGTTCTTCGAGATACGGGTGCTGACATAAGTATGGTAACCAGGAGTATTCTCCCCAAGGAATTTAATGATTCACCTGTGGGAGTGGTGAGGATACGCAGTGTGGGGGAGGAATATAGTTTGCCACTTCACGAAGTACAGCTGATTGCCGACGGCGGAGTCGAGAAAGCTATAGTAACTGTAGCCCCTAAGTTACCTCTAGAGCATGTACAGATGGTGCTGGGTAATGACCTCGGAGGAGGCAGGATACAGCCCGATTGGGCCAGGAGTGCCTATGTTGCAAGCAGCGGTACAACCCTGCCAGGGGAGGTATCGGTCGTTCCAGATGGTAGTGAGGAAGCCGACTTCGCCAGGGGAAGCGTCGCCAGAGACGACGACAACGAGGGCGAGAGTGCAGAGATGTCGTCGGAGGTCGTGGAAAACCCTGACGAGGACCTCCGACTAAGCCTGATGATGTGTGTGGAGGAGTGGCGAGGAGCAGCTGTACAAACGCCTGGGGTGGTGAAGAGGCTGCAGACCGCACTCCCTCCACACAGAAACGTGAATAAAGTAAGCTCAGTGGATGAGCGAACGGCGGTGAGTGGCAGAGTGGAAGAAGCCACGATGCAGTGCACCCTATGCCAGCCAGATGAATAGTGGTAGGTGCAAGATGAACCACCGTGGTGAGGTGAGCCACAGGGAGGTGGATGAACCCAACCACGAACCGAAGAAGACGTCTGCAGGGAAGAGAATCTCATGGAGGAGTGAAAATGTTCGTCGGGAACGAAGGAGCGAATGGTATAGGAAAAGCAATACGAAGAAAGCAGGGAATAGGTACACCCAGGGTAGGCGCCAGCCTAACCAGAGGGGCATTGGGCCATCGCAAAAGCCTAGTGTGGAAGAGAGGAAGTTGCTGGATGGAGTACAGGTTACAAGTGCCACTGTGAGGAGACAACGCACCTATGGGAGAAGAGGAACCGAGAAGAGAGAAGATTGGCGAAGAGTAGATCATGAGAGGAAACATGGAGTACCTGTAGGATGCAGTGGAAGTGCAAGACTATCTCGGAGTGCACGACACGGTGGAGGCGCTGCATGCACTGAATCTTACAGTGGTAACGAGTCGTTGGAGTACACTCGTAGCCACGGAGAGAGGATTTCTTGTAGGTGTTCAGGGAACACCCATCACACCCGGTCCTATGCGAGGTGGAGATATAATGAGGCAAGTGACTGGCAAGGTGGTACGAGCCACGTCACCAACAGGAGGAGTGACACTTCAGGCACGGAGGGAGCAAGAGTATAGGTTGCCCTCTTGAGTGCTGCTCTTCCGATATGACTCTTATTTTAAGGGGAGGGGTATGTTACGGTGCCCTCTCCTATTTCTTTCGTTTGCTGGCTTAAAGAGTCATATCAGCTCTCCCTACTGATTCGCTGAGGTTCAGGGAGTCTATTGATATATGTGGCGACCAGACCGGCTGCCCGTTAAGGGAGAACGTTACATTATAAGTTGTAAGTAAGGGGAAATTGGCGCCCTGATATAAAATGAAAGAGTATCCCCTACTGCAGATATGACGTTTTGGAAAGGACACTAGGCGATCGCGGATTGGCCGACTTAGGTCGCGGGCGACCAATCAGGGCCCGCCGTGACGTCACCGAGTGCCCCGGGCGGCGCCAACGTCAGAGTTGACCTGGCCTTGGAAGACAAGAGGACGCACCTCGGTCAGCTCTCAAGGATTAGAGGCTCTACAAGCCTTTCTTTGTGAATTAGTGCAGGCTATCGCAGCCCATCAGATATATTGGAGACCCCGCGCTTCTGGGAAGCAAAAAGGACCCAAGTTTATTGAGCGAAAGAGTGCCAAACATGGAAAATATTCGGCGACGACGCTGGGCGGCGACGCTGGGCGGCGACGCTGGGCGGCGACGCTGGACGTTGAGGGTCTGAAAAGGTGTGGCGGGCAAGCCTAGCTGTGACCGGGTCACATCCACTGAGGGTTTTGGAAGGACGACACCGTGCCTACGACAAGGAGCAACGCCTTGTGGAAGGGGCGAGTGTGGGAAAATAGTGATTAGCTCAGCAACTATTGATGAACCAGGATTGGGGTAGCTGAATCTCAGGGATTGGAACGGCGACGACGCAAAGGCTCCACGACACCTGAGGACCTGTGGAACATTACTGGACCGTCAAGGATCGACTCAGGAAGCGTGGGAACCTCACACCATCGAGGGACAGGCGTCGTGAGCCCGGAACGTAAGGTAGATAATTTTCTCTCCCATTACCCATTGTGTGAGTAGGCTAGTTAGGCCACAATATTTACTCATGTATGTGGAAATAGGACATTAATACTTTTGTAGTAGAATAGGCTGCAAGGCAGCTTGTGTCCAGGACTGTCAGAGGGGACAGTGTGTATGGATGGCAGGACAGTGAAGAAGAGGCACCGACGTGGTGAAGAGGCCCTCCTGTGAGAGAGTGTGGGACTCCTGTCTTTCTGCCCAGTTGAAGGAGTGTTGGAGGTCGTGGAAGAAAAGGCTGACGATCTCCAGACTTATTATCCTTATTTCCATATTCATGTATTACTTGTGATTGTATATGTGTTCATGTAATTTGCGTCAGTAAATTCACACATTTTATCATTGTGTCTAAGTGTGCCTCCATTTATAATATTTCTCTATGAGCATACACGAAGGTTATCATAGTACCACCTAGGGAACACAACGTTCTCTATAGAAGTTCTTATTGCCTGGAGAGTGGTTAAGACAGCACGGACTTATATAAAAGTGTACCCTTAGCCATCCGATCAGTATCAGTGCCTGAATGGTGGCAATTAGTGACGTAGTGGCTAGAGAGAGGTAAAGCCACACAGTCTTTCCTGGGAGAGTACCCTGGGTCGACAGTCTAGTAGCAGATCTATGGGAGTAGCAACCTTCTGGCTACAAACAATATATAATACACCCACTGAACTGCATTGCTGGGGTGCAGATATAATAACCCAGCTGGCGACCTTGTTAAGAAGAAGATAAAGAAGACAGGCGGGAAAGGAGTTCCTGCAACCTTTTTGTCTGGCAGGCAAGATTCAGGGAGGTTATTGTTATAAGGTAAGCCTGAGTCTTCCTTCACTCCTCCACGGGTCTAGGCCGGAACTGTTAACAGCATTTTCCCCGTGTTTGACTGAAGGGCTTCAAGGGTGAATCAGTGGCACCCCTTTTGTGGTGGAAGCAAAGACCTGCGGAGGTGGGCATTGTTGGTCCTCTCCTGTGTGACCAAGGAGACTCTGGTGGATCCCGGGAGTTGGAGGGGCTGAGTATTCGGCCTTTTGAGCCCCTAGCAGCCGAGTGCTAGCAGAGCCCCGGCCCATCTCCACGTGACAAAGAACTGGTGACCTTGCCAGGATTCGAACCCCAGTAGCCAAGAACTGGGAACTTCGCCAGGAAGCGTGGATCAAGCTACAGTGTGGCCCAAATTTCAAGACAAGTGTTGCCAGGGTACTAATACAGTGTGGCCAGTGAATTCAGTGGTACTGTTACTCAGCCAGCTAAGGGACTGAAGCGGTGAAATTAGTGCCTACTAACTTGTCTGTGCTGTCGTGTATGCTCAATGATATAGAGATGGAGGAGGACAAAGTAAAGAAATTTATTGACACAAGGGACGAGAGAATTTTGGAAGAGTGTACCAAGGCCCAGCTCCAACAAGTGGCAAACCACTTTGGGATCAGGTTGAGGACGACTAAGGTAGCGGAGCGAAGGATAGAGATCATGGCACAGCTCACAGCTCGAGAGGAGCCATCTCAAGAGGAGCCGTCCCGAGGAGAGCCGTCGCAAGGTGAACCGTCCCGACTAGAGCCACCCCAAGCGCCTACCAGTGTGGAGGGAATTCACAGTGAACATGGGAGCAGTGGAAGGTCCAGCTGTAGTAAGAGGAGCGTGCAGCTGGAAATAATGAAGATGCAACTGGAAGCCCAGCTGCGACGAGAGGAGAGAGAAGCACGGCTGCAGCTGCAGCGAGAGGAATGTGCAGCTGAGCTGCAGCGAGAGGAACGTGGAGCTGAGCTGCAGCGAGAGGAACGTGCAGCTGAGCTGCAGCGAGAGGAACGTGCAGCTGAGCTGCAGCGAGAGGAGCGTGAGCGAGAAGCACGGCTGCAGCGAGAGGAACGTGCAGCTGAGCTGCAGCGAGAGGAGCGTGAGCGAGAAGCTCGTCTGCAGCGGGAAGAAGGAGAGAGACAACTGCGACTGGAGGAGATAAAGGCGAAAAAAAGTCGAATTGCGTCGCGTTAAGCGTGGTCTGCCCTCACTACCTGCACGGCGGGATGACCTCAAGGTAAGGGAACGTGACTTACCTACGTTCGAACCACAGGAAGCTGAGGCGTTCTTCGAACACTTTGAACGGATAGCAACTCTGAAGGAGTGGCCGGAAGATGATTGGGCTGCTCTGGTCCAGGGCAGGTTGACTGGTGAAGCCCGGGAGGCCTACAACATGATCGACCTAGAGGAGTGTACTAGTTACGACGCGATTAAGAATGCGGTGCTCCACTCATTCCGGCTGACTCCGGAGATGTACCGGAAGCGGTTCAGAGAGTGTACGAGAGCGTAGTGAAAGACTTACGCCGAGACCGCCAGGGATATGGAACGAAAATTCCTACGATGGTTGAAGGCGGAGGAAGCGGAGTCGGCAGATGATATCAAACTACTGGTAGTGATGGAGAAGTTTATGTCAGTGCTCCATCCTGAGTTAAGAGTAAGGGTGAGAGAAGCAGGTATTAAGGACCTGAAGGCTGCAGCGGACTGAGCCGACATGCTGGAGGAGGCACTACATCTCAGGAGGGAGGGGCCACCCAGACACTCGCCTTACCCCAGGTCGGGAGGGAACCTTAGGAGTTCAGGAGGAGCGAGGACGGGTGGGGACTCTCCCAAGAGTAGCGTGCCCGATGAAGTAACCCGGTTCAAGAGCTCAAGGGACGCAGGGAGGAAGCCCCAAGCTGTGAGCAGTGGACCTAGCTCGAGAGCAGGTGCGGCAGTCCCGGACACGACGACAGGGAGTCCAAGGAGGACCCATGGAACGTCTGCAAGTGGTACTGCCAGGGGGACTAGCGAGTGGTCACCCAAGGGAGGTGGCCGATGCTACAACTGTGGTGTGAGAGGACATTATGCCCGCGAGTGTGAGGAGCACCAAAGGAATATAGGATTAATGTTGGAAGAGGAGAGAGTGTTTGTTCACACCCCATATTATAGTGGACCCAACATGAATGGTTGGGAAATGAAGTTGGGTGAACATCCCTTCGTTTTCAGGGCCAACGTGAAGTTTGGAAAGTCAGACCCAGTGGAGGTTGCCGTTCTTCGAGATACGGGTGCTGACATAAGTATGGTAACCAGGAGTATTCTCCCCAAGGAATTTAATGATTCACCTGTGGGAGTGGTGAGGATACGCAGTGTGGGGGAGGAATATAGGTTGCCACTTCACGAAGTACAGCTGATTGCCGACTGCGGAGTCGAGAAAGCTATAGTAACTGTAGCCCCTAAGTTACCCCTAGAGCATGTACAGATGGTGCTGGGTAATGACCTCGGAGGAGGCAGGATACAACCCGATTGGGCCAGGAGTGCCTATGTTGCAAGCAGCGGTACAACCCTGCCAGGGGAGGTATCGGTCGTTCCAGATGGTAGTGAGGAAGCCGACTTCGCCAGGGGAAGCGTCGCCAGAGACGACGACAACGAGGGCGAGAGTGCAGAGAGGTCGTCGGAGGTCGTGGAAAACCCTGACGAGGACCTCCGACTAAGCCTGATGATGTGTGTGGAGGAGTGGCGAGGAGCAGCTGTACAAACGCCTGGGGCGGTGAAGAGGCTGCAGACTGCACTCCCTCCACACAGAAACGTGAATAAAGTAAGCTCAGTGGATGAGCGAACGGCGGTGAGGGGCAGAGTGGAAGAAGCCACGACGCAGTGCACCCTATGCCAGCCAGATGAATAGTGGTAGGTGCAAGATGAACCACCGTGGTGAGGTGAGCCACAGGGAGGTGGATGAACCCAACCACGAACCGAAGAAGACGTCTGCAGGGAAGAGAATCTCATGGAGGAGTGAAAATGTTCGTCGGGAACGAAGGAGCGAATGGTATAGGAAAAGCAATACGAAGAAAGCAGGGAATAGGTACACCCAGGGTAAGCGCCAGCCTAACCAGAGGGGCATTGGGCCATCGCAAAAGCCGAGTGTGGAAGAGAGGAAGTTGCTGGATGGAGTACAGGTTACAAGTGCCACTGTGAGGAGACAACGCACCTATGGAAGAAGAGGAACCGAGAAGAGAGAAGATTGGCGAAGAGTAGATCATGAGAGGAAACATGGAGTACCTGTAGGACGCAGTGGAAGTGCAAGACTATCTCGGAGTGCACGACACGGTGGAGGTGCTGCATGCACTGAATCTTACAGTGGTAACGAGCCGTTGGAGTACACTCGTAGCCACGGAGAGAGGATTTCTTGTAGGTGTTCAGGGAACACCCATCACACCCGGTCCTATGCGAGGTGGAGATATAATGAGGGAAGTGACTGGCAAGGTGGTACGAGCCACGTCACCAACAGGAGGAGTGACACTTCAGGCACGGAGGGAGCAAGAGTATAGGTTGCCTTCTTGAGTGCTGCTCTTCCGATATGACTCTTATTTTAAGGGGAGGGGTATGTTACGGTGCCCTCTCCTATTTCTTTCGTTTGCCGGCTTAAAGAGTCATATCAGCTTTCCCTACTGATTCGCTGAGGTTCAGGGAGTCTATTGATATATGTGGCGACCAGACCAACTGCCCGTTAAGGGAGAACGTTACATTATAAGTTGTAAGTAAGGGGAAATTGGCGCCCTGATATAAAATGAAAGAGTTTCCCCTACTGCAGATATGACGTTTTGGAAAGGACACTAGCCGATCGCGGATTGGCCGACTTAGGTCGCGGGCGACCAATCAGGGCCCGCCGTGACGTCACCGAGTGCCCCGGGCGGCACCAACGTCAGAGTTGACCTGGCCTTGGAAGCGAGAGGACGCACCTCGGTCAGCTCTCAAGGATTAGAGGCTCTACAAGCCTTTCTTTGTGGATTAGTGCCGGCTATCGCAGCCCATCGGATATATTGGAGACCCCACGCTTCTGGGAAGCAAAAAGGACCCAAGTTTATTGAGCGAAAGAGTGCCAAACTTGGAAAATATTCGGCGACGACGCTGGGGGGCGACGCTGGACGTTGAGGGTCTGAAAAGGTGTGGCGGGCAAGCCTAGCTGTGACCGGGTCACATCCACTGAGGGTTTTGGAAGGACGACACCGTGCCTACGACAAGGAGCAACGCCTTGTGGAAGGGGCGAGTGTGCGAAAATAGTGATTAGCTCAGCGCCTATTGATGAACCACGATTGGGGTAGCTGAATCTCAGGGATTGGAACGGCGATGATGCGAAGGCTCCACGACACCTGAGGACCTGTGGAACGTTCCTGGACCGTCAAGGATCGACTCAGGAAGCGTGGGAACCTCACACCATCGAGGGACAGGCGTCGTGAGCCAGGAACGTAAGGTAGATCATTTTCCCTCCCATTACCCCTTGTGTGAGTAGGCTAGTTAGGCCACAATATTTACTTATGTATGTGGATATAGGACATTAATACTTTAGTAGTAGAATAGGCTGCAAGGCAGCTTGTGTCCAGGACTGTCAGAGGGGACAGTGTGTATAGATGGCAGGACAGTGAAGAAGAGGTGCCGACGTGGTGAAGAGGCCCTCCTGTGAGAGAGTGTGGGACTCCTGTCTTTCTGCCCAGTTGAAGGAGTGTTGGAGGTCGTGGAAGAAGAGGCTGACGATCTCCAGACTTATTATCCTTATTTCCATATTCATGTATTACTTGTGATTGTATATGTGTTCATGTAATTTGCGTCAGTAAAATCACACATTTTATCATTGTGTCTAAGTGTGCCTCCATTTATAATATTTCTCTATGAGCATACACGAAGGTTATCATAGTACCACCTAGGGAACACAACGTTCTCTATAGAAGTTCTTATTGCCTGGAGAGTGGTTAAGACAGCACGGACTTATATAAAAGTGTACCCTTAGCCATCCGATCAGTATCAGTGCCTGAATGGTGGCAATTAGTAACGTAGTGGCTAGAGAGAGGTAAAGCCACACAGACCTTCCTGGGAGAGTACCCTGGGTCGACACTCTAGTAGCAGATCTATGGGAGTAGCAACCTTCTGGCTACAAACAATATATAATACACCCACTGAACTGCATTGCTGGGGTGCAGATATAATAACCCAGCTGGCGACCATGTTAAGAAGAAGATAGAGAAGACAGGCGGGAAAGGAGTTCCTGCAACCTTTTTGTCTGGCAGGCAAGATTCAGGGAGGTTATTGTTATAAGGTAAGCCTGAGTCTTCCTTCACTCCTCCACGGGTCTAGGCCGGAACTGTTAACAGCAGTTTCCCCGTGTTTGACTGAAGGGCTTCCAGGGTGAATCAGTGGCACCCCTTTTGTGGTGGAAGCAAAGATCTGCAGAGGTGGGCATTGTTGGTCCTCTCCTGTGTGACCAAGGAGACTCTGGTGGATCCCGGGAGTCGGAGGGGCTGAGTATTCGGCCTTTTGAGCCCCTAGCAGCCGAGTGCTAGCAGAGCCCCGGCCCACCTCCACGTAACAATACTTCCTACAATATCTCATAAGTATCCAAATCTGATACTTGGTAGTGTCGGCTCATAATACAATTTCATAACACCTCACAAAACACATATAAACGTCCTATCCCATAAAACATAATATTGTCTAATTGTATAAATATAACACAAAAAAGTTCCTAATCCTTAACACATTACATTGTCTCCATACAATACATGTTAAACACATGGCACATGCAACCCACAAAATTTATCAAAGTTCATTTCAGCATCACTTCTCTTCTGTCTTCGTCTCCAATGATTGCTAGGTCAGAGTTCCTCCTTGACCCACACAGACCCAAGCTGCCCAGCCAGGTGAATGTTGTCAATGCCCCATCGTTGCTCTGGGCTAACGTGATCCTGGCATCCAGAGCAACGGAGATTCCTGCGCAAGGGTCATGTTCCCTCGGGTCCATGCTGCCGTCTCGTCCCGGGGAACCAACCCCAGGACGCTGTAAATACATCACAGCTCCACGGTCACCCTTCCTTGCTGTGTTCATCCCGGCTGTAGCACATCACTCTAGGACCATCTGCCCAGAATGTGTCCAACTGCACTCATATCTTCCAGCCCTGCATCAAAACACACCGACCTTGCAAAGCCGATAATTATCGTACCTACCACTACACAATACACTACACCACACACGAGGCACACACACCCAGACATAGTACCACACACGAGGCTAGTGAAAAAGCTGGAGATGCAGGCTGGAGTGAAAGTGAAGGTACTTCATTGGATAAGGGAGTACCTAAGCAACAGGAGACAACTAATCAGTGTGAGTAGTGAAGTCTCGGAGTGGCGGGGAGTCACCAGTGGATTCCCGAAGGGTTTAGTCCTTGGACCTATACTGTTTCTGATATATGTAAATGATCTCCCTGAGGGTATAGACTCGTTTCTCTCAATTTTTGCTGATGATGCAAAAATTATGAGGAGGACTGAAACAAAGGATGATAGTAGGAGGCTACAAGATGACCTAGACACACTGAATGAATGGTCCAACAAATGGCTGCTAAAGTTCAACCCGAGTAAATGCAAATTTTTGAGACTAGGCGGTGGAAACAGGAGGCCAGACACAGGATACAGAATAGGAGATGAAGTACTTCATGAAACGGACAGAGAGATGATATAACACCAAACCTGTCTCCTGAAGCCCACGTAAAAAGAATTACGTCTGTGGCATACGCGAGGCTGGCTAACATCAGAACAGCCTTCAGGAATCTGTGTAAGGAATCATTCAGAATCTTGTATACCACATATGTAAGACCAATCCTGGAATATGCCGCACAGCATGGAGCCCGTACCTTGTCAAGCACAAGACGAAGCTGGAAAAAGTTCAGAGGTATGCCGCTCGACTAGTCCCAGAACTAAGAGGCATGAGTTACGAGGAAAGGCTGCGAGAAATGCACCTCACGACACTGGAAGACAGAAGAGTAAGGGTAGACATGATCACGATCTACAAAATCCTTAGGGGAATTGACAAAATTGGTCTCTGCAAAAATTCCCCTGTAATTAAACATTGTTTTGTGCGAGATGGTAAAATTATAGCTAGGAGGACTGACACTGGAAGAACCTATTCAATAACCACTGAAGCTCACCTCAATTCTTTCCTGAATGACTGTGGGATAGCTGCTGAATAAGCAGAATTCAAATTATAATCTCATTTAACTACCAATATGTACTTTAGCTTTGCCTTTCCTTCCAAAAGGTTTTAACTTTTTTTTTTAAATTGTCATCTTTATTATTGTCCTTTTTTCTTTTTTACTCCCTTGTTCCATAGTACACTGGCTTTGCCTGTGTCCTCTAGTATAATTTTTGTCATCCAGTGTTCCTGAGTGTATCTCTATTTAATCTACCTCATTTTGTTTTAGTGTAACTTCAGTATTCAACTATAGTGTACTTATAATATTATAGAAAGTAAGCTATTCGTTTTATAGATTTCATAATTGCTTTTTGACTTCTATTGGTCATCCATTGTTATTAATTATTCTAGTTCATTTTTACTTTCCTAAGTTCCCATTAAGTTTTATTACTTAAATTACCATTAGGTTTATATTACTTACGAATTTTTGCCCTTTGTGTGGGTAAATTTATTTTAACAACCTGGGTTACGAATTGTAACCCAGGTTGCCTAGCCTCACCACCCTTGCTCCATTGTTCTCTTGGCTTCGCGTGTGCAGTTTTGATCATTAGTGCAAATTATTACCTGCAGTGTACCTGAAAGTACCTTCAAGCAACCTACCTCAATTTTGTGTATAGTTATATATATTTTTTTTTCATAGCTAGTTCTTTTACAATTGTCTTTTTTGGCTTTTCTGAAAAACAGCCCTCATGCAAACTATTATAGACCCAGACCTTAACCTCTTATCTAGTATCTATGACAATCATCACTTTAATGATCAAAATTGCTGGTATTATACAGCACATGATGTAAACAATGTTTTAGAGTGTAATCACAATGTTTCTGTAATTAACTTGAATGTAAGATCTCTAAGCAAACACTTTGATGATGTTAATGCCATGATTCAAACAGTTGACAACAAATTCTCCATTATTGTGTTTACTGAAACGTGGTTAAAAGCGGACACTACTCAACTCTACAACATACCTAACTAGTCAACTATTTACAACTGTCGTTCTACACAAAGAGGTGATGGTACTTCTCTTTACTACCACCATGAACTGACTTGTTTAAAAGTAATTAAATCTAGAGACCCTTATGGAGCGTATATATTTGCCTGTTTCAGAGTCAAGGTTAGCGATGCTGTCCTGACTGTGGGAGCAGTCTACAGGATTCCTAACACTGATGTGACTGAATTTAACTCTAACCTTAAAAATCTAATACTAGAGAACAGACTGAACAAAAACCACTTAATTATTTCTGGGGACTTTAACATTGAACTCTGCGAGCCTGATAACCACCTGCTGCTAGTTTCCTCAACTGTATGAATTCCTGCTTTCTCATACCCTTAATCACTAGACCTACTCGAATCACTGATAGTACTGCCACGGCTATTGATCACATCTGGACCAACATAACCTCTCCACTTACTTCAGGGATAATCATCGATAGTACTACAGACCATTACCCCACATTTCTCCTAACCAACATTAACAAACCACCTTACCTCCCTCTAGAGGCAAGGGAGATAAGCTTTAGGCTGCACAATGAAACCGCTATAGGCAATTTTATAGCTGCTGTTGCTAATATCAACTGGGAATCCGAATTAGGGAACATAGGGGACATCAACCTAGCAGTGCAATCTTTTCTTCAAAAAAAATTCAGCCTTTATAACACCCACTGTCCTATGCTAACGAAACAAGTCACAACTAAAAGGCTAAACAATCCTTGGCTTACAAAGGGAATACTTAAATCCATTAACAAAAAACATGACCTTGAGAAGAAGTATAGGTTAGGAATCGTCTCCAAATAATTTTCAAAGAATTACTCATCATTGCTATCTAAAATAATTTGAAGAGCCAAAATTTAATACTACGAAGATAAATTTACCCACACAAAGGGCAACATTAAGAAAACATGGAGCACAATTTCACAAATATTGGGATCAAAGAAGATTTTAAATAACAAACCAATACTCCTGTCAAATAATGATGGTCTGGTTTCAGCCTCTGACACTGCATTTGAGTTCAATAGGTTCTTCTCTTCCATTGGGTCATCCCTTGCAAATGATATTCCATCTTCCAGTACTAATATTCAGGACTATCTTACAGGTAACTATCCACAGTCTCTGTACCTAATGCCTACTAATTCCACTGATGTTAGTGACATAATCCTTTCCATTAAAACCAAGTCTAGTGCCCTTGAGAAGATACCAACTCTAATTTACAAAAAGAAATCCAGATCTTTAGCTCCTGCCATTGCATTGCTCTTTAATAAGTCACTTGAACTACAAACCTTTCCATATATTCTAAAAAAAAAGCCAGAGTAACCCCTGTTTACAAATGTGGTGATCCCACTGATGTCAACAACGTCAGACCTATATTAACTCTGCCAAACTTGTCAAAAATATTTGAAAAACTAATCTACAAGCAGCTTTTCTCTTAACTAGCCAAACTCAAAATACTTAGCTCCTGTCAATTTGGCTTCAGACCCCAAAAAAAAAACACTAACGATACACTTATTAGTATGATTAACTTGATACATGCAGCTCTTGATAATAATGAGTTCCCTGTTGGGTTATTTGTGGACCTGCGTAAGGCTTTTGACACTGTCAACCACCAAAACCTTCTTCTTAAACTACATCATTAAGGAGTCAGAGGTCACTCCCTGCAATACCTTAAGTATTACTTTACTGACAGGCTTCTATATGTTTCTGTGAATAATTCAATTTCTCCCACCCTACCCATCAGCATTGGTGTTCCCCAGGGCAGCATACTTGGCCCTTTTCTCTTTCTCATCTACATTAATGACCTTCCAAATGCCTTCCAACATCTCAAACCAATTCTATTTGCTGACGACACGACCTTCATTTACTCCAGTCCTGACCCCCTTGCTCAAAATGTCACAGTGAATAATGAGCTAAATAAAGTCCATCACTGGCTAACTGCCAACAAACTCACCCTCAATATTGATAAACTTTCTATATTTTGTTTGGCAATAAATCCTCAAATCAAATAAATCTCAGAATAAACAATACCCAAATTTGTAGGAAAGTAGATGGCAAATTCCTTGGCGTTCTCATTGACCACAAGCTGAATTTCCAGGGCCACATTCTAAATATATAAAAAAAAGTTTCAAAAACTGTTGGCATTCTTTCTAATATCAGATACTATGTGCCTCGCCCTGCCCTGGTGACACTCTATTACTCTCTCATTTATCCTTATCTCAACTATGGTATTTGTGCTTGGGGTTCTACTACCCAAAATTATTTACATCCTCTAATTACTCAACACAAAGCTGCTATTAGGACAATATCTAACTCTGGCCCCAGACATCACTCGGTACCCTTACTCAAATCTCTGAGTATGTTAGATATTAAGTCACTGCACATCCTCGCATGTGTAATTTATATATATATATATATATATATATATATATATATATATATATATATATATATATATATATATATATATATATATATATATATATATTTTTTTTTTTTTTTCATGGGAAGGGAGTACCACCTCTAGCTGGAAGAAGGGGGACCCATAGCCTCGGAGGAAACCACGCATAACGCATTAGAGGGAATGTTTAGATCCCCTCCAATACAGTTTCTGTGTGCAGAAACGTGTTTCTGTGTGGAGAATATATATATATATATATATATATATATATATATATATATATATATATATATATATATATATATATATATATATATATATATTATATATATATATATATATATATATATATATATATATATATATATATATATATATATTAAGTTGTACTCTTGGAATATCAAATAGGTATTTGTTTCTGGTATGGTGCTCATGGGATCTGTTACAACCTTCTAGGAAGCGTTTATGGTCACGATTGACATTACAGTTCAGCGTTATATAATATATATATATATATATATATATATATATATATATATATATATATATATATATATATATATATATATATATATATAACGCTGAACTGTAATGTCAATCGTGACCATAAACGCTTCCTAGAAGGTTGTAACAGATCCCATGAGCACCATACCAGAAACAAATACCTATTTGATATTCCAAGAGTACAACTTAATCAAACTAGAAATGCTTTACAAATCAAGGGACCCAGAATGTGGAATGACCTTCCCAATTATGTTATAAACAGTATCTCTCCCTACAAGTTTAAGAAAAAAACTAAATACTACCAAATTAACTCCATGTAACTTACCTCACTCCTAAAATGTCAACCCATGTCTACTATTTTAATTAATTAAACAATGCTGTTTGTTGTCCAAATTGTATTTTTGCTATTTTTTCTGCCATGTTTCTGCATACCCCTTTTTTCTTTTTTTTTCTCTCAACACAACTTATACTTTAATCTTAATTAGTATTAAGTTTTAGTCTTAGTGTTTTTCCTGCCCGAAACGCTTTGCGTAATAGTGGCTTAGGCATTGTATGTACTAGCTCTATCTATAAATCCATCAATGTTTTGTATCTATGTGTGTACTTTACCTGAATAAATATTTTTGTTGTTGTTGTTGTATTTGACAGGGTAGACAAGGATAAACTGTTCAACACTGGTAGTACGCGAACAAGGGGACACAGATGGAAACTGAGTACCCAAATGAGCCACAGGGGCGTTAGAAAGAACTTTTTCAGTGTCAGAGTAGTTAACAAATGGAATGCATTAGGCAGTGATGTGGTGGAGACTGACTCTCATACGCAGTTTCAAATATAGATATGATAGAGCCCAATAGGCTCAGGAATCTGTACACCAGTTGATTGACGGTTGAGAGGCGGGACCAAAGAGCCAGAGCTCAACCCCCGCAAGCACAAATAGGTGAGTACACTCTACTCAACGCCCCAGCGTCACTACACACTGGCTATCAACGCCACTCCACCTGCTCAACGCCACACACACAGTGTCCTCACGGACGCACCTCCACTATCGTCCACACTCCCCACAAAAAAAAAAAACTCTTGAACAATACCTATACTCCGTGACCTGCTCCACTCCTGGCGTACCCCAGCGAAAGGAAATCAGCACCACTGTATGAAATATTTGCCCAGAATATTTTACTTGAATCGTCAAAAACTTGTTTTTAAAATCAGTAATGCAATAATTACTAAGAACACTCCGCGTGAGACCCCATTCAATTATTTATACTGCGGTGACTGGCCGATGCTTCCTCACCTCTGGCCTCACACTTGGCCACACCGCTCAACCCTTGGCCACCTCACCTGGCCACAGTCTCTCCTAGACACCACTTGGTTGTACAACCTGGCCACACTACTTGTTCTCACCAAGCATTACTCATCAAGTTGTACTCATCTGATTGTACTCAACTAGTTGTACTCATCTGAGTGTACTCACCTACCTGTATTCATCTTGAAGTACTCACCTAGTTGCACAAACTTAGTTGTATTCACCTAGTTATATCTAGCCTAACAGTGCTTACCAAGTTGTACTATTTTAGTTGTACTCACCAAGTTGTACTAACCTAGTTGTACTCACTTGTATTCATTTAGTAGTACTCATCAAGTTGTACACACCTAGTTGTATTCACCTATATGTACTTGTGTAGTTATACTCACCTACTTGTACTCCCCATAGTTGCAATCATGTAGTTGTACTTACCTAGTTGTACTCACCCATTTGTGCATCTATGATATTTGCTTAATGTAAAATCTGCAATAATACGGATGCATGTAATAAGGAGGTATTTTGATTCATCTTAATTTTTTTTATTCTAATACAAATGTTAGATTAAATGTTTTGTGTGTCCTCTCGGAAAAAAAGACACCATTTACTAACGAATTCATTCAAAGAAAACGAGATTGCAGTGGAATTTCCCCCGGAAGAAAACGGGATATTATTGCCATGTCGCCATTAAATTCACTAGCTAATAATATTGGGAATTCTTTTTAAAACATCAATCTCTGCACTGAAAACATCATAAAAACATTTCCCTTGAACCAACTTAATTATCAGTACTAAAATAGTTTAAATACAAACCCTCTTTCCATGTCTTGATAAAACCACATCTGGTGTTGACGTCGATGAGGAAGGGAGAGAGGGCTGCAGCCATTTTAACCCTGGACAGCTCAAACGTGTCGTGTTGTCATCTCGGGTACATGTGTAAAACAAGTTATTGTCGAGGAGTTAGACAACACACATCGACACCGTCGATACCAGGGAAGGCATTATATCCGTACAGTATACTAAATGATTTGCAGAGATCTTATTTCATGTTGACCAGACCACACACTAGAAAGTGAAGGGACGACGACGTTTCGGTCCGTCCTGGACCATTCTCAAGTCTTATTTCATTGTGTAATTTTACTGTTATGGTTATGCCATATATAAACATTAAATCCAAGATTAATCTCATATCTCTATTATAGATTATTATTATTATACATATAACTAAATAATTTATATGTGGCAAAATTTATGGTGTAAACTCATCGGCAGATAAATTGAGAAGTGAAGTTACTAATGTGGCATGACCCAAAGACGGGAGACCACGTGACTGGCTGGCTACCCACTTACTCTACATCAATACCATAATATTGAACCCATCTATTCAAATAAGGTGCACATTTTCATTCACTAATTTGTAGTCTAACTCTAATAACATTGCAGTGAATGTCTACCAATCGATTACTTTCGATTGATAGTTTATATGAATAATAAATCCCTCAGCTTGTGTAGGAAACGATTTGTGGGAATTTAATATCGTACAGTCCACTAGAAATTCAAACAGTCTGATATCGAAATAAATAATTTAACTTTAGATATAAATTAATATATAAATTAATAATTTGTAAATAAATAAATAAATCCCACAAGTCAGCTTTGCCCACACCTTCACACACCTATGAAACAACATTTTTAATTTATGTCAATATATTTTACAGAATACATAAAAATAATTTTAAACATAAAACAACATTATTTAATATATAAGTTAGCAAACAGTGTTATAATTTTTATAGCAAAATCAGATTAAAAAATAAATAAAAATTAGAATAAATAAATGTTCTGCACACCTATCATACAACACATACAAATTTACAATTAGTATTAATGTATGTTACGAAATGACAATTTTTTTTTAACTTTTTTTAATTTATATTTTTCTTGTTTATAAATGACATATATTTAATATATAAACAAGAAAAATAGTTTTAATATATAAGGTAAAAAATAGTGTTATATAAGCAAAAATTAGCTATATCACAAAAAATTATAATCCAAGTTTCAAGTTTTTAATATGAAAAGGAGAAACTAGTGTTAGAAAAGACAGCATTTGCCAAATTGCATAAATAAATATTTTTACTATTCTTGGGTTAAAGGTTGTTCATGTGCCTGTTGAACCACACTTAAAACTTTTCTTTCCCACAACCCCATGGAAACGATAGTGGAGGCTGCAACGTTTTGTGTTTGCTAGGATGTCCCTGTTTCATCACTGTCAGTTAGTGTCCCATGTGGCCCCTGATGATGGCTTCATGTCCCTGTTTCATCACTGTCAGTTAGTGTCCCATGTGGCCCCTGATGATGGCTTCATGTCCCTGTTTCATCACTGTCATTTAGTGTCCCATGTGGCCCCTGATGATGGCTTCATGTCCCTGTTTCATCACTGTCAGTTAGTGTCCCATGTGGCCCCTGATGATGGCTTCATGTCCCTGTTTCATTACTATCAGTTAGTGTCCCATGTGGCCCCTGATGATGGCCTCATGTCCCTGTTTCATTACTGTCAATTTGTGCTCCATGTGGCCCCTGATGATAGCTTCATGTCCCAGTATCATCACTTTCAGTTAGTGTCCCATGTGGCCCCTAATGATGGCCTCATGTCCCTGTTTCATCACTGTCAGTTAGTGTCCCACGTGGCTGCCCATGATGGCCTCATGTCTCTGACTCATCACCACCAGCTAAGACTTGCATGAGAACTGCCAAATGTTTCCTGGAATCGTCTGCATTTCTGACCTCCATCTTCAACTTTCCCTGTAATCATCATCCTCCCGACCTGTGGGTCACGGCTGTCCACTATAAGACCAGACAGTCTTCTCCCGTGCCAACCCCAATAGGTCCAATCTCTCGGACTTTCATATATTCTACCCCAGATACTAAGTTTTATATTATCGACTCCCGTTGACCAGTTTTCCAGCTTTTGGGTTGACCATGATGGCAGATGAATATGATTTACAGAGGCGGTTAATTCACATCATAACTGTTTAGGTTTGGAGATGGAGTAAGACTGCACCGTTGTTGACCAAACCACTCACTAGAAGATGAAAAGACGACGACGTTTTGCACTTTCACAGTATATTCTCAAATGTTCTAAACTTTCTAACAAACGTGGCCTAACATAAGCCTATGCATACTTTTTCTCTCTCCTCTTCTTTTTCTTTTACTTTCTCTTTCGTTCCCATTTACTCCTATTATTACCCCCTATCTCTCGCCTTGCTCTTACCTTCCTCAAAGTTTTCCTCCTCCTCACCTCTCTTCTGCCTTACTTGTGCCCTTCCCTCCCTCGTCTCATGACAATCGACTTGATAATGGTTCAGGATGAACCAAAACATCGTCGTCTTTCCATCCTCTAGTGTGTGGTGTCGTCAACATTCTTCAGCCACGTTATTGTGACTCATCATCTGCAAATACACTGTTGCACTATTTTGGGGGAACACGGAACACTCAACAACAATACGAATGGGACAAGGAAAATCTCACCCTCAGTATGTATAGGGATGGGGAATACAGAGTTACAAAATGCAATTGGACAGGAAATACGTAGCTTGAGTATATACAGGGACGAGGAATACATAACTGTAGTATGTATTGGGATGGAGAATAAACAGCAACAAAATGTATTGGGATGCATAATAAATGGATGGAGCATGTATGCAGACAGGACATACACATCGGTGGTATGCATGGGACATTGGATACTTAACTACAATATGTATTCGGACGGGGGAATATATAGCTTCAACATGTATGGTACAAAATACATATCTAAAACACGAATTGGGTGGAAAATTCACAGCTACATTATGTATTGGGTTATAGAGCGAATAGTGAGGATCGTTATGTAATTACGTGAGAACAAAATACAATTAAATAATTTTTTTAGAGACAATGGTTCTGAAAAGGACCAATAAGTTTGAAATTTTTTAAACTGGGATTTTAAAGAAAACATTAAATTATTTTGATTTCTTCCAAAATTGCATCATGTATAGGCTAAGTATAGGAACAAATAGAAGCAAAACAATATATATATTTTTCCGTAAATCTTTTTGGTCATCATTTGTACAAAAAGAACATATGTGGCTACATAAACAATACACCTGTACGGCACATAATGAATGTAGCTTAACATATCACAATTATGAACAGTTTTTTCTCTGCAAGAATGGTTTTAACATATTATTAGTGACTGTCTTCACCTAATACCTCCTCTATACTCTGGACGTCAGACCACAACCACACTCTTCACTACAACCACAGTGTTCACCACAACCACAGTCTTCACTACAACCGCAGGCTTCTGTGCAAGGTAAAGTTGCATTGAGCTCCCAGTGTTGCGTCCCTTCAGATATGAGCATTTTACCAGAGTCACAGACAGTGTGTGATGCTGGGTAGTCAAGGCACCGTGGGAGGCCGACCTCTACTCTCGCATAACACATCGTATTTTGAGGTAAAACTCCCCAACGTAAAGGAAAGCTGTATTCAAAATAAATGCCCCGGTTAGGTGAGTAAATATTTATATATAAGTGTCTTTAACATGATTAGAAGAGATGCAGTGCTCTGAGCTGTACATCACCATTTCCGGCCCCCTTCTTTCCGCTAATAATAACTTGTTACAGTTGTGAATCAGAATTGCTCCTTGACGAATACGAAATCAGATCACGTGAAAGTGTTCAGCAAGGCGATCCTCTAGCTCCTCTTTGTCTTAAAAGAAATCACTGAAAGCTTGTCTAGCGAGTTCAACATCTGGTTTTTGGATGTTGGCACTATAGTTGGCCCCCCTAGACCAGCTCTTGGAAGACATCAGAAAAATAATGGAGCAAGAAGTTGGGTCTCTTCCTGAACCCTTCCAAGTGTGAAGTAGTCTCCTCCGACACAAACATCATAGCTAGCATAAGATCTGCCTTGCCTGGAACCCATGTCATTAGGGCTGTGAACAGCATTCTCCTTGGAGCCCCCATCGGGTCTAATACCATTGAGGAGATCCTTGATAAGAAGATCACAGACCTCAGGAGGATGGAAGTCAGAATAGGTGACATTGATGCCTACGATGCTTTTTATCTGATCACTAAATGATCAGATCCCTTCCGAGGCTAACCTACTTTCTGAGGGGCGCCCCATCCTACGACAGCCCAAAGCTTGAAGAGTATGGCTTCTTACTGAAGACCATGCTAGAAATAATTGTCAACCTTTCCCTCAATAACTGTCAGAGGGAACAAGTCACTTGAAACGAAAAAGTCACCTGCCCGAAACGCTTTGCGTAATAGTGGCTTTAGGCATTGTATGTACTAGCTCTATCTATAAAGCCAACAAACTTTGTAAAATCTCTTTATGTATGTACCTTACCTAAATAAAAATTATTATTATTATTATTATTATACTTTTACTGAAGGGCTGGGCGGTCAGGGTGTCCGCACTGTTACCCAAATTGCTCTCCCAGCCTTCCTGCCTTCTTCCTCGGCATCAGATGACCTGGCCAAGGAAATTCTACCTGACAATCTGGATGACTCAGCTGGGATAATTGCCCCCCCCCCCTACAAGAAATGCAACACAAAGTGGGTACGATGGCAGACCCAGCACTCGGACCAACTATGTAAAAGATAAGAAACAATTCAGCTGGGACAGCCCCATTGCAGACAAAGAAACCGCAACTTTGCTGGAGGCAGCAACAGCCCCCAGTGATTATGCTCGCCTCACAACTGAGCAGGCTCCCCAGGCAGGGGGACTTCCTTTTGGCAGGTACCAGTCTTGATCCGCTGAAGCTCTGTATTGCAGTCGCTCTCCGCCTTGCTGTCCCTGTCCACACTGTTCATAGATGAATTAGTGATGAGGCAGATGCATACGAATATGGATTGAATGGCCTGCACTATGGAAAATCAGATGGGTTGGCACTCACGACACGAAGAAGTCAGTGACATCATTACGAGGAGCCTTGCCTCTGCCCAGTTTCCAGGAGACAGAGAGAGCCTCGTAATCTATTGAACTGTAACTCTGTTAGCTTTGCTGGCTAACCAGATGGAATCACACGGCGCCCCTGGAAAAATGGCAGACAATTGACGTGGTACAAAACTTGTGTATCCACCCTGGCAATTACAAACATCAACCTCTTTGCTGGCCAAGCAGGAGCTGCGGCGACACACAGAGAAAGATACAAGTCAACCAAGCACATGGAAATATATCACAGGTACAACTTCGTTCCAGTAGGATCATCCGAGACCCTTGGTCCATGGGAAGAGAATGCAAGACGGTTTCTTAAGGATCTTGGTTCCAGGCTCATTGAAACTACCTAGACCCCTAGATCCTAGAGCGACAAGTCTTCACTATACATACACACACACACACACACACACACACACACACACACACACACACACACACACACACACACACACACACACACACACACACACACACACACACATATATATATATATATATATATATATATATATATATATATATATATATATATATATGTCGTACCTAGTAGCCAGAACTCACTTCTCAGCCTACTATTCAAGGCCAGATTTGCCTAGTAAGCCAAGTTTTCCTGAATTAATATATTTACTATAATTTTTTTCTTATGAAATGATAAAGCAACCCTTTTCTCTATGTATGAGGTCAATTTTATTTTATTGGAGTTAAAATTAACGTAGATATATGACCGAACCTAACCAACCCTACCTAACCTAACCTAACCTATATTTATAGGTAAGGTTAGGTTAGGTAGCCAAAAAAAGCTAGGTTAGGTTAGGTTAGGTAGGTTAAGTAGACGAAAAAACATTAATTCATGAAAACTTGGCTTATTAGGCAAATCGGGCCTTGAATAGTAGGCTGAGAAGTGCGTTCTGGCTATTAGGTACGACATATATATATATATATATATATATATATGTCGTACCTAGTAGCCAGAACGCACTTCTCAGCCTACTATGCAAGGCCCGATTTGCCTAATAAGCCAAATTTTCATGAATTAATGCTTTTTCGACTATCTAACCCAACCTAACCTAACTTTTTTCGGCTACCTAACCTAACCTAACCTATAAAGATAGGTTAGGTTAGGTTAGGTAGGGTTGGTTAGGTTCGGTCATATATCTATGTTAATTTTAACTCCAATAAAAAAAATTTACCTCATACATAATGAAATGGGTAGCTTCATCATTTCATAAGAAAAAAATTAGAGAAAATATATTATTTCAGGAAGACTTGGCTTATTAGGGAAATCGGGCCTTGCATAGTAGGCTGAGAAGTGCGTTCTGACTACTAGGTACGACATATATATATATATATATATATATATATATGTACGACATATATATATATATGTCGTATCTAGTAGCCAGAACGCACTTCTCAGCCTACTATGCAAGGCCCGATTTGCCTAATAAGCCAAGTTTTCATGAATTAATTGTTTTTCGACTACCTAACCTACCTAACCTAACCTAACCTAACTTTTTCGGCTACCTAACCTAACCTAACCTATAAAGATAGGTTAGGTTAGGTTAGGTAGGGTTGGTTAGGTTCGGTCATATATCTACGTTAATGTTAACTCCAATAAAAAAATTGACCTCATACATAATGAAATTGGTAACTTTATCATTTCATAAGAAAAAAATTAGAGAAAATATATTAATTCAGGAAAACTTGGCATATTAGGCAAATCGGGCCTTGCATAGTAGGCCAAAAAGTGCGTTCTGGCTATTAGGTACGACATATATATATATACGCATCCTCACCCAACGCCCACCATTACCCCATGCCCACCGTCACCCCACACCCACACACGTCAAATGCCCTGTAGCTCCCTCACCTGGCAACGGTGGACGGATATGTAGGCGATGAATCACAATAACGTGGCTAAAATATGTTGTCCATACCACACACTAGAAGGTGAAAAGACGACGACGTTTCGGCCCGTCCTAGACCATTCTGCATCAACTTGACCATTCGACAATCGACTTGAGAATGGTCCAGGACGGACCGAAACGTCGTCGGCACTTCATCTTGTAGTGTGTGATCTGGTCGGTGAACGGATGCATGTGGTGTGGTCAAGTGTTATAAAAAGATAAGTTGAGTCCAACCCTGTGTATACTCGATACTCGATATTGCGAGTATCGTGTTGAGTGCATCACACCCAGCGAGCCAGAATACATTCACCAGTGTTTAGTGTCAAAAGGAAATTATCCAAGTGTTAAGTGCCACCCCATCCCTCCCCCCCCCCCACCCCCCAGAGTGTAGTGTCTCCCGCTCCTCCCCCTCCCGCCCCCCCCCGCAGTGGGGTGCAGTGTCTCCCGCTCTCTGCAGTGGGGTGCAGTGTCTTCCGCTCCCTCGCCCCCACCTCCAACGATCAGGTGGTCGCGCTTTCCCCTCCCCCTCCCCTCCCAGACCGGGCCAGCGCAGCCTCCCAACCCCCAACCCCCACCTCCACGAGTCCACTCACCCCGACCCCAGGCATTTGCCTAGACATGACGCATGGTATAGGGGACTACCAGGTTCTCCCCAGCCAGGAGGGAGAGAGACATACTCCAGTGCAAGGTGACGGTCACTTCACCTAAGGGGATGGCAGAAGAGGCCGCCGCCAGCCAGCTCACCCCTCCCGAAGCCAACCAAACGAGAGGCACATGCAGTGTTTGTGGGGGCAACTTCAGCATCAACTCGGTCTCCAGAGTCATACGCCAGCATGGTGACTGTCCTGGGTCAGGGAGGCCTCCCGTGGGAGGAGGCAGCACTCAGGAGCCTGATGCACCAGTACAAATCGCAACGAACTACATTGCAACAGACGACCTGCTAGAGGCAATTAAAGCAACGTCAACCAGGACACTCACCCACATCCCAAAGGCATCTCGTCCATTTGCTACCGGGAAATACACGGACCTCATCGGAAAAGTCAACAGAGGGTCAAATAACCTTGATGAACCAGATACCATCAAAGCCTGGCACAATATGTTACTTTTTGGCAACGCATGCTTAGGTGTTCCAGACAGAGGAGGCAAGACACTGGCCTCAACCGTCAATAAAGCAATTAGGGATTTTTCTAAGGCTGACAACCTAGTCCGCCTCCCCAAACACACCAAACACCGCCGCAACAGACCAAGTAAGACCCTCAGCGACAACAGTAAATTAGGTACTCAAGTCAGCAAGAAAATTTAAGAGGGCAATACAGTCGGCGCAATCAGATTGATTACAAGTAAGGACAAAATTTTGTCCAGGGATGAAACCACAGCCCAGGAACAGAGAAAAACACCCCCTCAGGATCGTAGGGGGACCTTCCCCTCAGTTCAGGGTCCCCCCTAACCAGGAACCTCTCGTCCTCCGGGAGTCAGAGGTTTATAAAGCTATCATTTCATTTCCCCCGGGCTCCTCAGGAGGCTACACAGGGGTAAGACCTTAACATGTCAAGGAAATGGAGAACCCTGTTCTTGGCCCAGCTGCCGAAGCACTACTGACAGAAATCACAACGTTTGTCAACAACTGCCTCGCCGGGTTAAACCCTGATGAAATCAAACCATTCCTCTTTGGTGCATCCCTATGTGCCCTGAAAAAGAAGGGGGAAGGGATCAGACCCATTGCCGTTGGTAATACCCTTCGCCGCCTAGTTGCAAGAGCTGCTGTCAGAAGTATCCGAATGGAAGTAACCACCATGCTTTGACCCAACCAGCTTGGGTTTGGAATCCCCCAAGGCTGAGAATCAGTGGCCCATGCTGCACGAGCCTACGTTAGTTCTCTTACTGAAGACCAGGCAGTAGTAAAATTAGATTTTAAAAACGCTTTCAACTCGGTCAAAAGGGAAGTAGTCCTCACCGCAGTCCAGGAACATTGCCCAAGCATTCTCCCGTTTGTGTCAGCAGGCTACAGCAAAGACTCAACCCTCCTGTTTGGCAAACACGAAGTTACCTCAGCAGAGGGAATTCAACAGAGTGACCCACTTGCACCCTTCCTCTTTTGCATAGCGGTTCGAGAAATTACAACCAGACTGTCCTGTGAGCTCAACATCTGGTTCCTGGATGATGGCACTCTGGAAGGCACACAAGACTCCCTGCTGGCAGACCTGCAGCTGGTGAAGACACGGGGGACGACCATAGGTCTCGTTCCTAACCCCTCCAAGTGCGAAATTATTGCATCCAGTGAGGTAATGATTAGAGTAGTGAAATCAGTTTTACTAGAACCCTCAGTCATTGAACCCACCGACAGCACACTACTTGGAGCAACTCTGGGCCACAATGCCATTGCTGCAGTCCTTGACGAAAAGTTTAACGACCTAAAGAGGATGGAAGAGAGAATAGGGGACTTGGACTCCCATGATGCCCTCTACCTTCTCACAAAGTGCCTTACCTTGCCCAGGCTAACATACTTTTTAAGGTGTGCACCCATTTTTGGCAACCCACTTCTAAATCAATATGATGAGCTCCTCAGGTCAATATTCAGGAAGGCGCTCAACCTAAATTTAGATGACAGTCAGTGGGACCAAGCAACACTACCAGTGAGATTTTGGGGAACAGGCATACGAAAGGCAACTGAGGTAGCACTTCCAGACGTAAATCTGTGTATCTATGTATTTACGTATGTAGGTTAGCTTAGCATTTTAAAAGCACCGAATCACCTTCTGTGGTTGAGTGTTCAATAAACCCTTGAACTATATGTTTAACATTTCTCTAACCCTGTCCATGGAGGACAGAAGAAAATGTATATATGCTGGTTAGCATTGTAAATGTGTGGCCACGTCTGTGGTAGAAAATAATAATAAAAAAAAAAACTTCCAGCATTCTTATCCTCATGTACAGCAGCCAACGAATTGGTAGGGCAGATCCTACCAGAGCGTATGAGAGACACAGCGGGAACTCATGACCAAACGTTCATCGAAGCAGCCAAACAATGGGGCACCATTGCACACCCTCTACCCCGACCACAAGTCCCAAAAGACCACAAGCAGGCCCACTGGGATAGCCCCATAATGGAAAAAGACTGTCACAGCAATGATTGACAACGCAGATGCTGAAAACGAAGCCCGCCACCCAGCGGTAACAGCACCCCATGCCAGGGATTTTTTATTTGCTGTGCTCAATGCAGCCCTGGGAACTCGCCTCAATCATGACGCTCTCCACACTGGAGTTGCCCTTCGCCTTGCCGTCCCCATCCTCACCGAACGTAGGTGCATCTGCGGAACAGCGATATCAGACCAATATGGTCGTCATGGTCTGGTATGTCGTAAATCACAGGGTAAGAGTGCAAGACATGAAGAAGTTGTGCTTTCTGGGTTCGAGGCCCACTGGTGGGTGTTGTCCAAAGATTGATATATATATATATATATATATATATATATATATATATATATATATATATATATATATATATATATATATGCTTTATTTGAACTTTGTTACAAAAAAGGAGTTACATATAGGTTACAAAGATGGTTATCATAGGTTGTCGAGTTCCTCCAGCTCCTCAGATGGCAGGCAGGAACCCAGGATGCAGTGCGCATTTCCCCTCTGTATCGCCACACTGAGGCGCTGGAGAAGAAAGCTGGCAGCTCTAGGGTCCCTTGTGGTTTCAATGAGCCTAGAACCCAGTTCCTTCAAAAAACTGGTAGCACTTTTACCCCAGGCGCCGAGTGTCTCAGAAGCAATGGGGACAAAATTGTAGTGGTGACCCAGTTCTCTATACTTACGGGATTTGGCTGCTTCCCTGTGGGTGGCAGCGCCACCTGGTTGTGCAATACTGAGATCAATGTAGGTGTTAGCTAGGGCTGATACGTATATATATATATATACGTATATATATATATATATATATATTATACATATATATATATATATTATACGTATATATATTATACGTATATATATATGTATATATATATATATATATATATATATATATATATATATATATATATATATATATATATATATATACATATATATATATATATATATATATATATATATATATATAAATACATACATATATATATATATATATATATATATATATATATATATATATATATATATACATATATATACGTATAATATATATATATACGTATATATATATATATATACGTATCAACCCTAGCTAACACCTACATTGATCTCAGTGTTATATATATATATATATATATATATATATATATATATATATATATATATATATATATATATATATATATATATATATAACACTGTATATGTATATATAAATACATATATATATATATATACATATATATATATATATATATATATATATATATATATATATATATATATAACACTGTATATGTATATATATATATATATATATATATATAACACTGTATATGTATATATAAATACACATATATATATATATATATATATATATATATATATATATATATATATATATATATATATATATAACACTGTATATGTATATATAAATACACATATATATATATATATATATATATATATATATATATATATATATATATATATATATATATATATATATATATATATATATATATATATATATATATATCGTGACGATAATCTCTTTCAAGAGAGATTGAGCCTGCTCTTCCCTACATAAAGTTACTTACAAATATACAAGAATAAGATGCTACCTTCAAGATACGTCTACCAGTAGCACAAAACGTTTTGACCAGGAGGCAAAACGTACTCCCTACTCCACACTCCCTCGTCCGTCGTCAACCAGCAAACTACCATTCCCAGCCTGCCTGCTTCTGATTGGTGACCAGCCGACTGCACACCCGCACCTCAGCACCCTCTACCTGAGTCAATGTCTGGGCTTGAACCACCCATTGAAGTCAGAATATCCTTGTGCTCTCAAGCTGTGAACAACCAACTGATACACGTCCTGTTTATTGGTGGAGGTTCTCAGCTAGCGCCCATATTCTCAGCACCTTTATTGCATTTTTGTCTTTATATTATTCCTAGAGTAAATTATCCCTATTCTTCATTTTTAATGTTATACTTTTTGACTTGTTTGTTTGCACTGTACATAGCCAAGGGATTGTCTTTGTTATTGATTTTCTTTCCAGTTAATTAAAGTTTCATTGTACATACTATGTGTTGTGCGTGTCTTCCCTTACTTTACCACAGACAACAGCCAAGCAGTCTCTTTTTTTTGTAAATGTGACACGCATTGACACCAGCCATTAGGAAGACTGCCGAACATCTACACTCCTACATTTTCCCGTCATATATATATATATATTGTATGTTGTTAAATAAATAATGGTAATCTTGGTCATATTATTTTATCACCAGTTGCATTGTTGCTCCCGGCAGTATGGGTTCGAGTCACTTCTGGGGTGTGAGTTTTCAGCTGCATATAGTCCTGGGGACCATTCAGGCTTGTTCATATTTGAGTTCCTCACGTGTGCCCCAAAGATTGAGGTGATTTGACAAAATACTATGTCCAAGATTATCATCAGAGTGCCGGCGGACTGATGGGCAAAATAACCTCGGCTACTATCAGCTTTTGACCGGTCGTGATGGTCGAGTGGATTAAGGTGTCCTGTACACACCAGTTGCATTGTTGCTCCTGGCAGTATGGGTTAGGGTCACTTCTGGGGCGTGAGTTTTCAGTTGCATATAGTCCTGGGGACCATTCAGGCTTGTTTGCATTTGTGTTCCTCATGTGGGAACCGACCTGTGAGATTTATATTTATTTAATCTATATGAATTTATATTACATTAATTTATATATTTCGATAGCAATTTGTATGATGTTAAGTGAACTGTATTTCTGCAATATTTCTCACAAATCGATCCTTACATATTAGGGGGGGTTTATATTAAATTTATATATATGCAGCCAATCAAACTATAGTATTAAACTACATATATTAGTAAATAAATTGGAGGTGCCTTATCTTATTGTACAGCAGGCTTAGTCAACCACATATAACTAGGATGTAGACACCAAATTATCCTCGTATGAGGCTAGCTTCCATCACCCAAGTAACTGATATACCAAGTCTTGCTTCCTCTTCTTATTCCTGTCAAAGGGCACTAGCTGTCAAGCCGAAATCCTAATATATGACATCTATATCAGAGAAAACATTGTATATTAAATAAGGTGTCTAAAGGTATTAAATAAGGAGGTATTAAATAAGGAGGACCAAGGCTTAATTACCTTTATTAAGAGGCTGGTTCGCGATCTAACCAGTTCACCCATATCTACCCAACATTAACTGGCCAGAAATGATTAGATAAACGGGTTTCGGTAGGACACTTCCCTTGTTTATCCCCCTCCCCATCCGGCCTGTTGGCATCGTGAGGGGGCTTCGTGGATGGCTGCCAGAGTGTGATGCTCTGTGGGACAGTCCTCTGTCCTTTTATGGCCTTGCAATCCTGCTACTGTCTTCTCTTATTGTGCCGGATCGCTTTTCCTTTTCATTATGTTTCGTTTTTCTCTCCCCTCTTCTCCTATCTGCTTGTCGTTTCCTGCCGACCTTTTGCTTGTTTTGGATTATTTCTTTGGACTTCTTCTATTTTGCCGCTCGGGTGCTTGAGGAGGCATACTCTTGCACCCGTAGAACTGTAGTACCCAACGTCTCGAGCGAGGGAAACCTTTTATTGTCAATCCCCCATTTCGTCGCTGAACCCGATCTCGACGGACTGACGGTTCTTAAGGTGGCGTTTGTGGGGCGTATACTCACGACACACCCCTAGGGGGCCCCAGCATGATCGGCGATAGCTTCCTGTTGGGTGTCCTGCCTCTAATTGTGGCTCATGGTGGGTATGGGGGCACATTCGTGGATGAATTTATCACTCTTCATACCTATGTCGTTAAATGCTTCTGATGTACCCTCTCGGGCTCGTGGGGTGGGCGACCAAGCCCCCGGGTCGGCCTGTCTTGGAAGACCGGGCTCTGTAGCCTCCGCTGCGTTGGGCCCCAACCTTGCTCCTCCTTTGACCATCCTGACTTCTTTCCCCAGCTCCCCTCCCTCCTCTGTGGTTGGGTTGAGCCTCCAGCCCCCAGTAGTGACCACTTCGTCCCCTGGTGCGGCTAAGTCTCTCGTTGTGACTACTGCGCCTTTTGACCCCTCTCTCTCTGGGGGTTCTCAACGCCGTTCACGCCCCGGCCGCACTCGTTCGATTCCTTCCCATACTGACGCGTGTCAGGCCTTGTTTGGTCCCGTTTCATGGGCCAAATACTTTGATCTCCTCTTGATTCTGCGCCTCCTGACGATTTCTCCCTCCATCGGCACCTTGTAGATTCCGTGGATGCGTCTGTTACTTTCAACCCCACTCGTCTCGGTACACGTGTTGTTGCTGCCCTTTCTCAGGATGCAGCTTCCCGTTAGCTGCCTTATCTTGCCTTGGCGAGATCCCTGTTCGGGTCTCCAAGAACGTTTGGATGAATGTCAGTGTTGGCACTATTCTCCTCCCACCCCATGTTGCAACCGGTGTTCGGAATCTGCAGGATTGCCACGATGATATTCGGCATATCCTTGATGCCCAAGGCCATTCTGTCCTCCAGGTTGACTCGTTTACTCGTCCCCCTCGTGGTCGTCGCCGTCAACCCCTTTGTGTTGTGAAGATCACCTTTGATAGTAGGACCCTCATATTATAGGTATATTCCTTCTCCTTGACTTTGTAACAAGTGCTGGAGGTTTGGGCATGGTGCCCTCCGATGCTCTGGGACTGTCTCTCTCTGTCCTTTGTGTAGGGGTGAAGGTCACTCTAAGTCGGAGTGCACTTCTCCCCAAGCTCGCTGCCTCAACTGCGGTGAGGCCCATCCTACCTTCTCCCGTGCCTGTACCCATTACAAGCTTCAGGCAGCCATCCTCAACTTGAAGCACCGGGAGCGTTTATCTTTTCCCGAGGCGAGGCGCCAGGTTCGCTGGCTCCTGCCTTATGCTAACGTCTCTTATGCTGACGTGTTGCGCTCTTCCTCTCCTCGTCCTTCCCTCCTTCCTCAGACTCACAACCGTTTCCGGGCCTTGGACCCTGATACGTCCACTGCCCCCTCCTCTGTTCCTTTGCGTTCTGTCCCGAGGGGTCCCCCTCCTGGTCCTCTGTCTGGGGTTCCCCTTCTTTCTATCCGGTCTGTCATGTCTCCTGTGTCTTCTTTCTCGTCTCCCTCCGATCCTCCTTCTCATCCTCTTCCTCCATCTATCGGCTCTCCCCGCCGCCTGTCGATGCAGGCGGATGTCCATCGCTCTCCTGACAGCCGTCGTGTGTGCTCTCGTTCAGCTTCTCCTGTTGAGACACTGGAATCCGTTGCCCGGTACGTAGTTGCTGGGACACCGGTCTCTTTAAGTCAGAAGCGTAAGCCTGGCTCCTCTCCTTCCTCCTCCCCGGCGGGTAAGAAGGCTTCACTTTCTTCCTCAGCCCCTACTTCTGACTCTATTGCTCTTTCCCCTCCCATTTCAGTGATTGCGCCCCCTGTTCCTGCTATGGAGGTTTCTTTGGCCCCTGCTTCCCTTTCGGTTGCTGCTCTTGCTGAGGTACGCTCCCCTCTTTCTCCTCCCCCTCTTCCTGCTGCTGTCCTTGACTGCTCCTCTCCGTTATCTCCTCCTCTTCCTCCTCCGGACCCCGCCCGCCACCTCTGGTCTGTTCTCCTGCTTCCTTCCCTCCGTCTTTGCTCAGTTTACCCATGCCCCCTAACTCTGACTTTACTGACCCTGATCCTGACCCTGATATTGTTTAACGTGCTGTGTTGCTCTTTCGCCATTGTTTCTTCCTTCTTCTCTGTTGTTGTCCTTTCCCTTCTCGTCGATGTCTATTCTTCAATGGAACGTTCGAGGTTATTATGCCAATTTCCTCGAACTCCAACTTCTGATTTCGCGGTTTTCACCCCTTTGTGTCTGTCTCCAGGAACCGATGCTTGGTGCTCGTCCTGGTCGTTTTCGTGGCTATTCCTTTCTTTCCCCCCCCCCCCCAGCGGTTGCTAGGGCTCCTAATTCTTCTGCTCTCTTGATTCGCGCTGATGTTCCCTTTGTTCCTTTACTTCTTCCTTTGCCTCTCCATTGTTCTGCTGCTCGTTTCTTTGTGGGGAAATGGTACACAGTTTGTTCCATTTATCTCTCCCCGAGTGTCCCGCTTTCTCTTCCTGATTTGAAACGCCTCTTGAACTCCTTGCCGGAGCCTGTGCTCCTGCTGGGGGACTTCAATTGTCGTCATTCTCTTTGGGGTGACGTTCTGACGAATACCCGGGGTCGCCTTCTTGAGCCGTTTCTCCTCTGTTCTTCCCTGTCTCTTCTGAATTCTGGTGAGCCCACTCATTTGGACTCTCGGACTCGCACCCTTTCCTGTCTTGATATTTCTCTCTGCTCTTCTTCTCTTTACTTAGATTTCACGTGGCAGGTTCTTGATGACCTCCATGGCAGTGATCATTTCCCTATCCTTGTTTCCTTTTTCTCATTTCGCCCTTCCCTCTCTTTTCCTGGGTGGCAGTTTGCTAAAGCGGACTGGAACCTATTTGCCCTCAGTGCTGCTCTCTCTGACCTCTCCCTTCTGCCTCTCCCTCGTGTTCTCCTCCTTTTTCATGACACTGTCTTCAACGCTGCCCTCTGCTCTATTCCTCGCTCTTCCTCTCGGGGTCCGCAGAAGTGCGTTCCCTGGTGGAATGCGGATTGTGCTCGGGCTGTCTGCTGTAAGCGTGCAGCCTGGAAGAGGCACCGCCGTCGGCAGACGGCCGATTCTTTTCTTTTCTTTCGGAAAGCGAGTGCAGTGGCCCATAGGGCCATCCGTATGGCTAAACGTGAATGTTGGGCATCGTATGTCTCAACAATTACGTCCAAAACTCCTCTGCCCCAGATCTGGAAGCGTATCTGCAAGATAGCGGGTAAGTTCGTTCCCGATGTTTCACCGGTCCTTCACCTCCATGATAGTCTTGTGGCAGACCCGTTGCAGGTCGCTTCCGAACTGGGTTCCCACTTTTCTTCTGTTAGCTCTGGTCTCCATCTTCCCCAATCTTTCCTTCTTCGTAAACCTGTCCTTGAGTCTCGTCCTTTAGATTTCTGCACTCGTCTTCAGCTTCCCTATAATGATCCCTTCTCTCTCTCTGAACTTCGGTCTGCCCTGGCCCTCTGCGATTCGACGGTGGCGGGCTCCGATGGTATTCATTATGAGATGCTTCGCCATCTCCCTCCGTGCACGTCTTAGTATTTACTGAGTCTGTATAATCGGATCTGGGAGTCGTCGTCAGTCCCTGAGGACTGGCTCGATGCCATTGTCCTCCCTGTTCACAAACCGGGGTCTCTGGGTACTTCCCCTAAGAACTTTCGCCCTATTGCCCTCACAAGTTGTGTCTGCAAACTCTTTGAACGTATGGTTAACGTTCGTCTGATATGGATCCTGGAACACCATCACCTCATCGTGGTCATCTCCCTCTCTTTCTCCGCAGCTTCCTCTCTCGTCGTTCCTTTCGGGTGCGCCTTGGTATCGCTCTCTCTGCCTCTTTTCAGCAATACGAAGGTGTGCCCCAGGGTAGTGTTCTGAGCACTACTCTTTTTCTGGTTGCCCTCAATGGTCTTCTTTCCTCTCTTCCTTCAGGTGTCTTCTCCGCTCTCTATGTTGATGGTCTTACCCTTTGCTGTCAGGGTGATGATTCGCCTCTCCATCAGCGCCGGCTTCAACTTGCAATTGATGCCGTGTCGTCTTGGGCCACCGATCATGGCTTCAAGTTCTCTACTTCTAAGACTTGTGCCATGACTTTTACGCGGAAACGAGTCGTTCTTCGTCCCTCTTTGTCACTTTATGGTCATCCCCATGAGTACAAAGATTCTGCGAAGCTTTTGGGGTTATTCATTGACACTCGTTTGTCTTGGTCTCCCCATATCTCTTACCTCCGTGTTGAGTGTTCTAAGGCCCTTACCCTCCTTCGAGTATTGTCCCATACTTCTTGGGGGCAGATAGGCGCACTCTCCTTGCTTTACATTCCTCTCTCGTCCTGTCTAAGCTCGATTATGGTTGCCATGCTTACTCGTCTGCTTCTCCTTCTACTCTTCGCCGTCTTGATGCTTTGCACCATACTGGGTTGCGCCTCAGTTCTGGTGCCTTTCGTTCGACTCCCGTCCTTAGCTTGTATGTTGACACTGGCTTCCTGTCTCTCCAAGACCTCCGTGATCGCTACTGTCTTCGCAATCTTGCGCGGTCCTTACAACATCCTTCCTCTCGCCTCTGTCGTGCTTTATCTTTTACCCCTCCTGTGGTTCCTGTCCCTCTTCACCACCTCCCTCTTTGTCTGGTTATCTCGCCTACAGGTTTCTCTTTCCGTTCGTATTTCTAATGTTTCTCTTCGTGTTGTTCCTTCTTTGCCCCCGTGGAGAGTCCCTCTTCCGCGGTTTTGTGCATCCTTGACCCGTATCACTAAAGCTTTTACCCCTCCTACGGTTCAAAAACGCCTTTTCCTTGAGCACTTTTCTTCTCACTCCCGCTCCGTTTCTGTCTTCACCGATGGGTCTAAATCTGCGGACGGTGTTGGCTACTCTCTTGTTTTTCCCGATCGCACTTACATGTGTCACTTACCTCCGGAGACTAGCATCTTTACAGCGGAGTTCTATGCTATTCTCTATGCTCTTCGTCTCCTGCTTTCTCGTTGTCAGTCTTCCTTTGTAGTTGTTGTTGACTTTCGTAGTGCCCTCATGGCTCTCGGGTCCTTTAATCCGGTTCATCCAGTAGTTGTCGAGATCCAGCATTGGCTGTTTCTTGTTCACAGTAAATTTAAGTCGGTTGAGTTTTGTTGGGTTCCCAGCCATATTGGTGTGTCTTTAAATGAGCGTGCGGATGCTGCCGCCAAGGAAGCTGTCCGCTCTTGTCCCATCTCTCGTAAAGGTATTCCATATTCCAACTTTTACCCGGTTATCCATTCCTCCGTCCTTACCCGTTGGCAGGCTTCTTGGTCGTGTGTTACTGGTAACAAACTACGCACTCTTAAATGTTGTGTTTCCTCGTGGCCGTCCTCCTATTACCGTAACCGGCGATGGGAAAAAGCTCTGGCAAGGTTGTGTATTGGCCATACTTGCTTAACCCATGGTCACTTGATGGAGCGCCGCCCTGCTCCTTATTGTCCTAGTTGCATTGTCCCTCTTACGGTCGTGCATGTCCTTCTTGAATGTCCTGACTTCCAGGACGAGCATGTGTCTTGCTTTCCGACCGCCCCTCGCGGTCACCTGTCCCTCAATAGAATTCTTGGTGACTCGGATACTTTTGATAACATTCGCCTTATGCGTTTTTGTTCTCGTATTGGCATCCTTGGTGATATTTAGCGCCCTCTGATTATTCTGCGCATTTGATGGTGCTACATAGCCTTCCCAGTTTGGTGCCTTCTTTTGATAATTACTTACTTACTTCCCTTGTTTATGTTGACAGCTTGTTGATGATGGTAGAACACTTTAATCTCCATAACACTTCGTCCAAGAGAAATTATAGGGGCTGAATTTGCTCCCCTGTGCCTCTGGTCTTAACAAATAATGGCTGACCACTCCCTCAACACTGACGCCTTGGCTCTCCTTGTCCAATGTCAATAAGTAATAGAAGGGTTACATTTACTCTATTTTGATACTGATAATTAAGTTAACTCAAATGAGATGTTTTTATGATATTAAAAGTTCAAAGACTAATGTATTTAAAAATAATTCCCAACAGAATAGCTGGTGAATTTATAGTACTATGTGGCAATGATATCCTGTTTTCTATTGATGGAAAATTCCACTACAAGCTACATTTTCTATGGGTAACTTGTGTATACAATACAGCAGTATTATCTGCCTGTTGAATGTAATATTATTAAATGGTGTCGGATTTTCCAACATAATTCCCCGGGGGCTGCTCACGGGTTGAAGTCCTATTTAGAACAGACGAACATCGATACTCCTCCTTCGAATTATTAGATTAATTTGATGTTAGTAGTTAATAATCACACATTTGTGAATCTGTTCATACAGGATGGATATCCCGTACTCGAGTTACAGGGGTTAGAAGTCTAATGCGATTTCATTTCCCTGTTAACTCTTTGAGAGGCTAAAATTATAGCCTAAATACATATTATTTAACCTAGAGGACTGAATGTGATCAAGTACTACAGTGAAGTATGATTCAGGGACTGCAGTGAGGTAAGTGACATTAGATATAGCTTGAAGCTTGTTCAGGTAACTGGTCACTGATATATAAACACTGAGCCCCATGTAATTCATCTTGATTAAATAATAAATGTATCAAAATCAGTCGTCAGATTTATTGGGGTTTAATTTAGTTAATTGATTCAGAGGATTGAATAGCCCATCATTAAAGTCAAGTATAGTTCTGAGACTGCAGTGGGTTCAGTGACATTGGTCGCAGTGACTTGTAGCTGTTTAGGATACTGTTCACTGATTTGCCACTGAGGCCTCATGAACTCATATTCAGTTTTAAATAATGATATTAACATCAACCTCTGTTGCTATAGTCAGCTGTAATCTCCTTAGTATAATGCTACTGGAGATATATAATCACCTGACAAATTTAGATTTCTACTGGTATTGTTTATCTGCAGGCATAGGTCTCCTCAGGCTTAATACTGGGCCTGAGAGTAATTTACCTCCTGCAGAATTTAACATAGTTATGCCCTGATATTTATTAGGGCTACCAATGAATCGATAGTAGTAGTCTGTACCTACAAGGATACCGAAGTCGGTGAGGTGATCAAACTTAATATTATCTGCCAATTTTATTCCTCTGTTTCTCAGGAATTTGGCTGTCACTCTCAGATCTTGTACTTGTAGGTCTGCTGGAATTTTGTCTACCACAATGGCTTGTACTTGACAGACGTACCTGCCTGAACGTACGGATGGTTGTATCACCTGGTAGACTTGAGGTCCTGTATCTATTAGAAACCCTGAGATGTTGATTGTCGTCTGGGCTACAGGCCTTAATTGTAGTTCATCTGCCAACCTTTTATTGACATATGTTCTCTGGGACCATTGAACAAACAACCCACGGGTCTGGACCTTGGCCCTCTTATTCTGGATGGTAATTTTTGCAGTAGGCAAAGTCGCATTACTTTTGGACTATGCCGATTGGACACTAATTTTCTCTCGCACCTTGCAAAACTGTACTGTGGTGGGAATACTATCTTCCACCTTGGGTCTTGAATACAGTGCTGCATGGTGCCTACCTCTTCTACACCTGTTGCAGGTGTTGAATTGGGTATCACAATAGTCTATGTTGTGTGACTTGAGACACCTTGAACATCTCCCTAATTCCTGGAGTCGCTTAATACGAGTGTCTCTGTCTGGATAATTAGCACAACGGTATGTTGAATGTTTCTTTTTGCAGAACATACATGTCCCACAGCTTACTGCACGTTTGGAAGTTACCGGTTTGGGTGAACTAGTAACAATAGGCTTGGAGGATTCTGCTGCATTGTCAGATTTTCTGCAATTTGATGTAAGTGTAATTGACTGATGTTTATTTGGGGTAGTTGTTTTACCCTTTAATTAACTATTATTTTCTATTTCTGAAGGCTCGCAAGAGGCTTTAACGTCCTCATTTGTACGTCGTTTTTCTATGATGGAATGCAAACCTTCAATGATGTCTTGTACTGTCAGGATGGTGTTATATGTTGATGTGCGTATAATTCATCTAGTATAGCGCTGGACAATTTTCGTTGAAGGACTACTTTGGTCATCCATTCACTAGTGGTTATATCAACCTTAAGACTGAATGTTCTTAGTAGCGACTCAAACTCCATGCTGAAGGATTGTAATGAGTCAGCAGTCTGATCAGGTTGAGGTAAGTCCAACAATTGTAGTACTAGAAGTATGACAGTTTTCTCATTGTCAGCATTATCCCTAGGAAGCTGGACTGGGAAATTAGTGCTGTGAATATCTTCATTTACATTTTCTACTTCTGGCTCAGCTTCACCTCTATTTTCAGTTTGGAGGCATGTTAACTTAGTAGCCTTAGGTATTGGGTTTTCAGAATCCACAGAGACTGTGGATAATTTGTCTGAGAACTGTTTAATTTCTGATGGTATAAAATTAGGTGATGCTGTAGTGGGTGAAGCTTTATCCTCGTTAATTAAAGGATCTAATCTGGCTTGACATTTATTCTCAAAACGATCCAGATTATACATAATATTATCTACTTTATTTGATGCACTTGCTGTTTGTTCTGATTCAACTATCATGTGTAAATGCTCCAACCTGGCTTGAGTTTCTTCTTCATATTGTGCTAGGTCAGACATAATGTCCTCTATTTCTGTTTCTGATAGATTGGTGTTGGCAAGTTCAGCCACATATGTTGCCATTTGGCATTTGATTTGCTCAAATTTACCTGCAGCTGCTTGATAATGGCTTTCCAGGTCAGCATAATCAACTGGAGATTGTTGTGACAAATCTTCACATTTCTTGATCTGTCTTGTTAAGTGACCTTTAAGACCTGCAAGGATTCTTTTCATTCTCTCTGCATTATCCATACTGGCTAGTTGGTGAAGCCTTGTGGGGCTTGTACTTGGGTTGCTTATAATGCTGAAAAAGTACTGATGGTAGCCTAGGGTAAAATTCTGCAATTACAAAGCTATAATCCTACCTCTTCTAGAGGTTAGCACTTAAAAGTAATACACATTATATATATATATATATATATATATATATATATATATATATATATATATATATATATATATATATATATATATATATATATATTATTAAATATGTCGCTGTTGGCATTTAGGCACATTCCTATGTTTGTTTCCTTAGTGTAGACTGCAGTGTGGAAACCTCCGCCCTTTTCCATGACTGTTACATCTAGAAAAGGCAGCTTCCCATCCTTTTCCGTCTCGTAAGTGAAACGCAGCACGTTTCTGTAGGGTGTACACTTCATTATGCAAGGTTATACAGTTACATATCTGATTTTATACAAAAAATTAACATTAAGAGGACACAAAAAAAAGTTCGCTTCCTAGAGGCTGTAGATTTCCTTGAACTCCTCCGACGCCGGGCATGAATTGAGGATGCAGCGAGCATTCCCCCTCTGGATCGCGACACTGAGGCCCTGAAAGAGAAAACTTGCTGCTCTAGGGTCTCTTGTGGTGTCAATGAGCTTGGAACCAAGATCCTTAAGAAACCTTCCAGCACTCTCTCCCCATAGGCCTAGGGTCTCAGACCCTATTGGAACGAAGTTGTACCGATGATCTAACTGCCTGTACTTGGCTGACTTGTCTCTTTCTCTGCGTGTCGCCGCGGCTCCTGCTGTGCCGGCAGAGAGGTTGATGTATGTGGTTGCCAGGGTGGATCCAAAAGTATAGTCCCATGCCAACTGTCTGCCACCCTTCCACGGTCGCAGTGTGATTCCGTCTGGTCGGACGGCAAAGCTAACAGAGTCACGGTTCAGTAGGTTGCGGGGCTCTCTCTCCGCTGGACACTGAGCAGAGGCAAGGCTTCTTTTAATGATGTCATTGACTTCGTCGTGTCTAGTGTGCCAACCACCAGATTTTCCACAGTGCAGGCCATGCAGTCCATATTCGTCAGCATCTGCCTCGCCGCAAATACACCTATGAACAGTGTGGATAGGGGCAGCAAGACGGAGAGCGACTGCAATACGGAGCTCCTGCGGATCAAGACGTGTGCCTGTCGCAGACATAGGGACTGCCAAAAGGAAGTCCCTTGCATGGGAAGCCTGCACAGCTGTGAGGCGTGCACGATCACTGGGGGTTGTTGCTGCCTCCAGCAAAGCTGTGGCTTCTTTGTCTACAATGGAGCTGTCCCAACTGGATTGTTTCTTGGCTTTCGGCATGGCTGGTCTGAGTGCTGGGTCTTCCATGGCACCCCATTTCGTGTCGCATTCCGTGTAGTGGGGGTCCTGTATCCCCGCTAAATCACTCAGGGTGTCAGGTAGAATTTCCTTAACCAGGTCATCTGATGCTGAGGAGGAAGACAGGAAGGCTGGGACAGCAATTTGGGTAGCAGTGCGGACACCCAAGCCACCGAGCCAAGTATATTTATATATATATATATATATATATATATATATATATATATATATATATATATATATATATATATATATATATATATATATATATATATATATATTAGTATATTTTGGTAGCAGTCTTTCCTGTAGACATATATTATTAAATATGACCGAAAAAGTAAGATTAATAATTCTAACGAGTGGAGAAATAGCAACATCGACGAAAGTATCCGTACCCGCATTGAACAACACTTCGACATTCTCACAGACCGACATCACCTCAGCACTGAAACAAGGATTATCAAGAAACTAACAACGTTATATGGAGGACCTATGGCAATTCCACGACCAAGAGATGGCTTCCTGAACCTTGCAGGAATTAACCTCACTGAGGACCAAGTCACTCTCCTAAATCTGGGCATAAACTGTCACGTTATGTCCAGACCGAGTGAGATGGCCCGGAAAGTGGGGTTGGAAATTCTGTTGGACGACATATTCGACCTCGAGACACAAAAGAAGGTCACTACCAAAGATACCTTACAAGCAGAACTTATTGCGGAAGGAGGAAAGAATCGAGGCAATTACAGAAGCACCATACTGTCCCCCGAGCTCAAAGCGGCAGCCAAAAGCCTTCGTGAGAACAAGGAGATAGTTGTCAGGAGAGGTGACAAGTCGCCAATATACGTCATTCTTAAAAAAGACGAATATCTGGCGAAAATGAACCTCATACTCTCTGACCAAACTAAATTCCAAAGGGTAACGAAGGACACTACAGCCGAATTGAAAGCATATTTATATGCTTATTATTTATTTATTAAATATGCTTCTATATTGGAGCGGAGTCTTGAGGTGGGTAGAATATAGTTGTGCAATAATTGGCTGTTGATTGCTGGTGTTGACTTCTTGATGTGTAGTGCCTCGCAAACGTCAAGCCGCCTGCTATCGCTGTATCTATCGATGATTTCTGTGTTGTTTACTAGGATTTCTCTGGCGATGGTTTGGTTATGGGAAGAGATTATATGTTCCTTAATGGAGCCCTGTTGCTTATGCATCGTTAAACGCCTAGAAAGAGATGTTGTTGTCTTGCCTATATACTGGGTTTTTTGGAGCTTACAGTCCCCAAGTGGGCATTTGAAGGCATAGACGACGTTAGTCTCTTTTAAAGCGTTCTGTTTTGTGTCTGGAGAGTTTCTCATGAGTAGGCTGGCCGTTTTTCTGGTTTTATAGTAAATCGTCAGTTGTATCCTCTGATTTTTGTCTGTAGGGATAACGTTTCTATTAACAATATCTTTCAGGACCCTTTCCTCCGTTTTATGAGCTGTGGAAAAGAAGTTCCTGTAAAATAGTCTAATAGGGGGTGTAGGTGTTGTGTTAGTTGTCTCTTCGGAGGTTGCAATGCTTTTCACTTTCCTTCTTATGATGTCTTCGATGAAACCATTGGAGAAGCCGTTATTGACTAGGACCTGCCTTACCCTACAGAGTTCTTCGTCGACTTGCTTCCATTCTGAGCTGTGGCTGAGAGCACGGTCGACATATGCATTAACAACACTCCTCTTGTACCTATCTGGGCAGTCGCTTTTGGCATTTAGGCACATTCCTATGTTCGTTTCCTTAGTGTAGACTGCAGTGTGGAAACCTCCGCTCTTTTCCATGACTGTTACATCTAGATAGGGCAGGTTCCCATCCTTTTCCATCTCGTAAGTGAAACGCAGCACGGAACTCCGCTCAAATGACTCCTTCAGCTCCTGCAGATGTCTGACATCAGGTACCTGTGTAAAAATGTCGTCAACATAAATGCAGTATATGGCCGGTTTCAAGTTCATGTCGACTAAGACTTTTTGCTCGATGGTACCCATGTAGAAGTTTGCAAACAGGACACCTAGGGGAGAACCCATGGTGACCCCATCTACTTGCTTATACATGTGCCCATCCGGGCTCAAGAAGGGTGCCTCTTTAGTACAAGCTTGGAGTAGTTTCCTTAGGATATTTTCTGGTATGTCAAGAGGAGTACAGGCTGGATCACGATACACTCAGTCGGCTATCATCCCGATTGTCTCGTCCACTGGTACGTTGGTGAACAGCGATTCTACGTCCAACGAGGCTCTTATTCCTGTGGCCCGTGTGTCCTGCAGTAAGTCAACAAATTCCTTTGGCGACTTCAGGCTGAAGGCGCAAGGGACATAAGGAGTCAGCAGGCCATTGAGTCGCTTCGCTAGTCTGTACGTGGGTGTGGGTATCTGGCTAATGATTGGCCGAAGTGGGTTTCCAGGCTTGTGCGTCTTGACATTTCCATACGCATATCCAGGTTTATATTCCCCAATGATCTTTGGCAGGTGGAGTCCGGATTTCTTGGCGTTCACAGTTTCGATCAGTTTGTTGACCTTTGCTTTTAATATATATATATATTATATATATATTGACCTTTATATATATATATATATATATATATATATATATATATATATATATATATATATATATATATATATATATATATATATATATATATATATATGTTGTACCTAGTAGCCAGAAAGCACTTCTCAGCCTACTATGCAAGGCCCGATTTGCCTAATAAGCCAAATTTTCCTGAATTAATATATTTTCTATAATTTTTTTCTTGTGAAATGATAAAGCTACCCATTTCATTATGTATGAGGTCAATTTTTTTTTTATTGGAGTTAAAATTAACGTAGATATATGACCGAACCAATCCAACCCTACCTAACCTAACCTAACCTATCTTTATAGGTTAGGTTAGGTTAGGTAGCCAAAAAAGTTAAGTTAGTTTAGGTTAGGTAGGTTAGGTAGTCGAAAAATAATTAATTCATGAAAACTTGGCTTAATAGGCAAATCGGGCTTTGCATAGTAGGCAGAGAAGTGCGTTCTGGCTACTAGGTAGCCAGAACGTATATATATATATATATATATATATACATATATATATATATATATATATATATACATATATGCCAGGACATATATATATATATATATATATATATATATATATATATATATATATATATATATATATATATATATATATATATATATATATGTCGTACCTAGTAGCCAGAACTCACTTCTCAGCCTACTATGCAAGGCCCGATTTGCCTAATAAGCCAAGTTTTCATGAATTAATTGTTTTTTGACTACCTAACCTACCTAACCTAACCTAACCTAACTTTTTTGCCTACCTTACCTAACCTAACCTATAAAGATAGGTTAGGTTAGGTTAGGTAGGGTTGGTTAGGTTCGGTCATATATCTACGTTAATTTTAACTAAAATAAAAAATAATTGACGTCATACATTATGAAATGGGTAGCTTTATCATTTCATAAGAAAAAAATTAGAGAAAATATATTAATTCAGGAAAACTTGGCTTATTAGGAAAATCGGGCCTTGCATAGTAGGCTGAGAAGTGAGTTCTGGCTACTAGGTACGACATATATATATATATATATATATATATATATATATATATATATATATATATATATATATATATATATATATATATATATATATAATCATACACACTAATGATTTGAGTGATAAACCAGTGTCACTGGAAGTACCTTTAGGTTAGCTCCTCGATTATCACCCTAGGATGGTATAGACACTAATTAATCACTCAAAGGTGTAATGATGATAAGTAAATTATTATATATACAACTGAACTCGAGCTGTTATTTATTACACCCAAAATAGGGTCTGCACCGTTCATTAATGGTGCTAGGTTGTTTAATATAATACAACTAGACTATGGTAATAAATTGGACTAGTATATTTTGGAGAAATAATATACACAATTATTCATGATAGCCTCTAATCGCCTCTATGAAACTTCTAATATTATCTAGAAGTATTAAATATTATTAGTGACCTCGCAAAATTAACTCCACAAAATTCGTGGACAATCTCTCTCGAAATTACCACCACAAATCCGTGAATAATTTTGCGAGGGCACTAATTTGGCTGGCTTTAAAATAAGCGCTGTCACTTCACGGAATAACAACCCACCAAATCGGTGGTGGACCATGAAACCGCTGAGTAAGGCTGGGCTGGGCTGAGGGGCTCGTGAGCTCGCTCAGGCTACGCTACCGGTCTTTGACTGGCAATATATTGTTATTTATATAAATCACACTAGTACCAGTATATTTAATGAATCCACTGGTTAACTCTGATTCATCTGGTACAAAGATGACCAAATAATCCATCATCCGGCTCGAAGATGACCATATAATGTGGGAACCAACCTGTGAGATTTATATTTATTTAATTTATATGAATTTATACAGAATTTATATTACGTTAATTTATATATTTCGATAGCAATTTGTATTTTAAGTGGACTGTATTTCTCCAATATTTCTCACAAATCGATCCTTACACATTAGAGGGGGGTAATATTAAATTTATATATATGCAGCCAATCAAACTACAGTATTAAACTACATATATTAGTAAATAAATTTGGGGTGCCGTATCTTATTGTACAGCAGGCTTAGTGCACCAGATATAACTAGAATGTAGACACCGAATTATCCTCGTATGAGGCTAGCTTCCATCACCCAAGTAACTGATATACCAAGTCTTGCTTCCTCTTCTTATTCCTGTCAAAGGGCACTAGCTGTCAAACCGGAATCCTAATATATGACAGATATATCAGAGAAAACACTGTATATTAAATAATAAGGACCAATGCTTAATTACCTTTATTAAGAGGCTGGTTCGCGTTCTAACCGGTTCGCCCATATCTACCTAACATTAACTGGCCAGAAATGATTAGATAAACGGGTTTCAGTAGGACACTTCCCTTGTTTATGTTGACAGCGTGTTGATGATGGAAGAACACTTTGATCTCCATAACACTTCGTCCAGGAGAAATTATGGGAGCTGAATTTGCTCTCCTGCGCCTCTGGTCTTAACAAACAATGGCTGACCACTCCCTCACCACTGACGCCTTGGCTCTCCTTGTCCAATGTCAATAAGTGATAGAAGGGTTACATTTACTCTATTTTGATACTGATAATTAGGTTAACTCAAATGAGATGTTCTTATGATATTAATTTAAAAGTCCAAAGACTAATGTATTTAAAAATAATTCCCAACAGAATAGCTGGTGAATTTATAGTACTATGTGGCAGATATCCCGTTTTCTATTGACGGAAAATTCCACTACAAGCTACATTTTCTATGGCTAACTTGTGTATACAACACAGCAGTATTATCTGCCTGTTGAATGTAATATCATTAAATGGTGTCAGATTTTCCGACACCTCATGTGTGCCCCAAAGAATGAGGGGATTTGATAAAATACTATGCCCAAGATTACCATCAGAGTGCCGGCGGGCTGATAGGCAAAATAGTCTCGGCTACCATCAGCTTTTGAGAGGTTGTGAGGATCAAGTGGATTAAGGTGTCCTGTCACATTAGTTGCATTGTTGCTCCTGGGAGTATGGGTTCGAGTCATTTCAGGGGTGTGAGTTTTCAGTCGCATATAGTCCTGGAGACCATTCAGGCTTGTTCGCATTTGTTTTCCTCACGTGTGCCCCAAAGAATGAGGTGATTTGACAAAATGCTATGCCCAAGATTACCATCAGAGTGCCGGTGGGGAAGTCGTTCAAATAGCTTCGGCTATCACTTCCTTTTGTCTAGTCGTGATGGTCAAGTGGATTAAGGCGTCCTGTAAATATCAGTTGTGTTGCTCCTGGGAGTATGGGTTCGAGTCACTTCTGGGGTGTGAGTTTTCAGTCGCATATAGTCCTGGGGACCATTCAGGCTTGTTCGCATTTGTGTTCCTCACGTGTGCCCCGAAGAATGAGGTGATTTGATAAAATGCTATGCCCAAGATTACCATCCGAGTGCTGGCGGGGAAGTGGATCAAATAGCTTCGGCTATCACTTCATTTTGTCCGGTCGTGATGGTCAAGCGGATTAAGGCATCCTGTAGATACCAGTTGCTTTGCTCCTGGGAGTATGGGTTCGAGTCACTTCTGGGGTGAGTTTTCAGTCGCATATAGTCCTGGGGACCATTCAGGCTTGTTCGCATATATATATATATATATATATATATATATATATATATATATATATATATATATATATATATATATATATATATATATATATATATACATATACATATATATATATATATATATATATATATATATATATATATATATATATATATATACATATATATATACATATATATATATATATATATATATATATATGTGTGTGTGTGTGTGTGTGTGTGTGTGTGTGTGTGTGTGTGTGTGTGTGTGTGTGTGTGAGTATATCACGAAAATAAACAAGTGATTAAAAATGTGACAAAAAATGTTCACTCCTTCTGAAGATGTATAAATATGCGAAAGTACTTAAGGAAATTCCTGTTTCATTTTTCTTCCATGGTCTGACATTGTCATATATATATATATATATATATATATATATATATATATATATATATATATATATATATATATATATATATATATATATATATATATATATATATATATATATATATATATATATACTCAAGGGGGGACAACCTAGTTCGCCTGCCTCTCCGAGCAAAACACATCCACTGCAGAAATGGTAACAACAACATACCGGAAACGTACAAAATCAGAGCACAAATCACCAAGAAAATTGAAGAGGGAAATACCGCAAGTGCTATTAGAGTCCTCACCAGTGACGAGAAAATTGCTCCTCGAAACTCAGCCACAGCACGGGCCCTGCAAAGCAAGCACCCACCCAGAGCCCCTCAAGGCGACAACATCGTTCCGCCATCAGCCGACACCATTTCAGACCCATCAACCGTTGGTGAATCTGAGGTCTACAAAGCAGCCCTTTCTTTTCCACCTAAATCAGCAGGCGGCTTTACAGGGTTAAAACCTTAACATATCAAGCAAATGTTAAATCCTGCGATTGGTGATGCTGCACAAGATCTTTTTATGGAACTCACAAGGTTCGTCAACATGTGCCTGGCTGGTGATATACCTGAGGTCATCAGGCCTCTCTTTTTTGGTGCCTCTCTCTGTGCTCTCCAAAAGAAGGACGAAGGAATCAGGCCAATCACTGTTGGCAACACTCTCCGACGCCTGATTGCCAAGGCTGCTACAAGGGTTGTCAGCCAGCAAGCGGCTGAATTGCTGAAACCAATCCAGCTAGGATTTGGAATCCCCCAAGGCTGTGAAGCGGCTGCCCATGCAGCACGAGCATACATCACCAACATTTCTGATGAAAAGGCCCTGCTCAAACTGGACTTTAAGAATGCCTTCAACATGGTAAGAAGAGATGCAGTACTTTGTGCCGTGCATCGCCATTTCCGGCCCCTCTACCCGTTCATACTATCGTGCTACAGTGGCGAGTCAAAACTGCTCTTTGGTGAACATGAAATCAGATCATGTGAAAGCGTTCAGCAAGGTGATCCTCTTGCTCCCCTTCTTTTTTTCTGCTTAGTCTTAAAAGAAATCACCGAAAGCTTGTCCAGCGAGTTCAACATCTGGTTTTTGGATGATGGCACTATAACTGGCACCATAGACCACCTCTTGTCAGATATCAGGAAAATAAGGGAGCAAGAAGTAAGCCTGGGTCTCGTCTTGAACCCTTCCAAGTGTGAAGTAGTCTCCTCCAACCCAGACATCGTAGCTAGAATAAGGTCTGCCTTGCCTGGAGCCCATGTCATTAGGGCCGAGAACAGCAAACTCCTTGGAGCTCCCCTCGGGTCTAACGCCATTGAGGAGATCCTCGACAAGAAAATCGCAGACCTTAGAAGGATGGAAGACAGAATAGGTGACATCGATGCCCACAATGTTTTTTATCTCCTCACCAAATGCCTATCCCTTCCGAGGCTAACCTACTTTCTGAGGTGTGCCCCATCTTACGACAACCCAAAGCTTGAAGAGTATGACCTCTTACTGAAGACCATGCTGGAAAAAGTTGTTAACCTCTCCCTCAACGAATGCCAGTGGAAACAAGCCACTCTTCCTGTCAGGCTCGGTGGCTTGGGTGTCCGCACCGCCACCCAAATTGCTGTCCCAGCCTTCCTGTCTTCCTCGTCAGCATCAGATGACCTGGTTAAGGAAATTCTACCTGACACCCTGAGTGATGTAGCGGGGATACAGGACCCCCACTACACGGAATGTGACACGAAATGGGGTGCCATGACAGACCCAGCACTCAGACCAGCCATGCCGAAAGCCAAGAAACAATCCAGTTGGGACAGCCCCATTGTAGACAAAGAAGCCACAGCTTTGCTGGAGGCAGCAACAACCCCCAGTGATCGTGCACGCCTCACAGCTGTGCAGGCTCCCCATGCAGGGGACTTCCTTCTGGCAGTCCCTATGTCTGCGACAGGCACATGTCTTGATCCGCAGGAGCTCCGTACTGCAGTCGCTCTCCGACTTGCTGCCCCTATCCACACTGTTCACAGGCGTATTTGCGGCGAGGCAGATGCTGACGAATATGGATTGCATGGCCTGCACTGTGGAAAATCTGGTGGTTGGCACACAAGACACGACGAAGTCAACGACATCACTAAAAGAAGCCTTGCCTCTGCTCAGTGTCCAGCGGAGAGAGAGCCCCACAACCTTCTGAACCGTGACTCTGTTAGCTTTGCTGGCCGACCAGACGGAATCACACTGCGTCCGTGGAAGGGTGGCAGGCAGTTAGCATTGGACTATACTTGCGTATCCACCCTGGCAACGACATACATCACCCTCTCTGCCGGCACAGCAGGAGCCGCAGCGACACACAGAGAAAAACAAAAGTCAGTCAAGTACAGGCAATTAGATCAACAGTACAACTTCGTTCCAATAGGGTCTGAGACCCTAGGCCCATGGGGTGAGAGTGCAAGAAGGTTTCTTTAGGATCTTCGTTCCAAGCTCATTGACACCACAAGAGACCCTAGAGCAGCAAGTTTTCTCTTTCAGCGCCTCAGTGTCGCGATCCAGAGGGGAAATGCCTGCTGCATCCTCGGTTCCTGCCCAGCGTCGGAGGAGTTCGAGGAAATCTACAGCCTCTAGGAAGCGATCTTTTTCTTGTGTCCTCTTAATGTTCATTTTTTGTATAAAATCAGATATGTAACTGTATAACCTTGCATAATAAAGTGTACACCACAAAAAAGGGGGGTGGTAGGAGAACACTCTTTCGTATTCAGAGTTAAATGGCAAGTTTTTCCCTGAATGCTCTGTGTTCCCTTCTCTGAGGCTGTGGGTCCCTATAATTGCACCAGTGGTGGTACCCCCTTATATATATATATATATATATATATATATATATATATATATATATATATATATATATATATATATATATATATATATAGATATATATATATATATATATATATATATATATATATATATATATATATATATATATATATATATATATATATATATATATATATATATTATTAAATATGACCGAAAAAGTAAGATTAATAATTCTAACACGAATTTTCTCAATCTTTCGTACATTTCCTTTCACTGTTGGTGGTAATTCAAAAATCAATTCTCCAAAATTCATTTTTATTTCTAGTCTGACGCGACACTTGAGCGCGTTTCGTAAAACTTATTACATTTTCAAAGACTTTAGTTTAAACATACACAACTGAATAGAACTTACACATCTCCGATTTGTTTATATCTACATTTGAGTGAGGTGGATGGGGTGAGGTGGTATTTAATAAGGTATTAATTTCATCAACACAAGACAGAACACGAAACAATGGGTATTGAATAGAAGTGATTGTAGAAAGCCTATTGGTCCATATTTCTTGATGCTTCTATATTGGAGCGGATTCTTGAGGTGGGTAGAATATAGTTCTGTTTACAGCCGAATTGAAAGCAAAGGTCAACAAACTAATCGAAACTGTGAACGCCAAGAAATCAGGACTCCACCTGCCAAAGATTATTAGGGAATATAAACCTGGATATGCGTATGGAAATGTCAAGACACACAAGCCTGGAAACCCACTTCGGCCAATCATTAGCCAGATACCCACACCCACGTACAGACTAGCGAAGCGACTCAACGGCCTGCTGATTCCTTATGTCCCTTGCGCATTCAGCCTGAAGTCGCCAAAGGAATTTGTTGACTTACTGCGGGGCACACGGGCCACAGGAATAAGAGCCTCGTTGGACGTAGAATCGCTGTTCACCAACGTACCAGTTGACGAGACAATCGGGATGATAGCCGACAGAGTGTATCGTGATCCAGCCTGTACTCCTCTTGACATACCAGAAAATATCCTAAGGAAACTACTCCAAGCTTGTACTAAAGAGGCACCCTTCTTGAGCCCGGATGGGCACATGTATAAGCAAGTAGATGGGGTCGCCATGGGTTCTCCCCTAGGTGTCCTGTTTGCAAACTTCTACATGGGTACCATCGAGCAAAAAGTCTTAGTCGACATGAACTTGAAACCGGCCATATACTGCAGGTATGTTGACGACATTTTTACACAGGTACCTGATGTCAGACATCTGCAGGAGCTGAAGGAGGCATTTGAGCAGAGTTCTGTGCTGCGTTTCACTTACGAGATGGAAAAGGATGGGAACCTGCCCTTTCTAGATGTAGCAGTCATGGAAAAGAGCGGAGGTTTCCACACTGCAGTCTACACTAAGGAAACGAACATAGGAATGTGCCTAAATGCCAACAGCGACTGCCCAGACAGGTACAAGAGGAGTGTTGTTAACGCATATGTCGACCGTGCTCTCAGCCACAGCTCAGAATGGAAGCAAGTCGACGAAGAACTCTGTAGGGTAAGGCAGGTCCTAGTCAACAACGGCTTCTCCAATTTTTTCGTCGAAGACATCATAAGAAGGAAAGTGAAACGCCATGCAACCTCTGAAGAGACAACTAACACAACACCTATACCCCCTATTAGACTATTTTACAGGAACTTCTTTTCCACAGCTCATAAAATGGAGGAAAGGGTCCTGAAAGATATTGTTAATAGAAATGTTATCCCTACAGACAAAAATCAGAGGATACAACTGACGATTTACTATAAAACCAGAAAAACGGCCAGCCTACTCATGAGAAACTCTCCAGACACAAAGCAGAACGCTTTAAAAGAGACCAACGTCGTCTATGCCTTCAAATGCCCACTTGGGGACTGTAAGCTCCAAAAAAAACAGTATATAGGCAAGACAACAACATCTCTTTCTAGGCGTTTAACGATGCATAAGCAACAGGGCTCCATTAAGGAACATATAATCTCTTCCCACAACCAAACCATCGCCAGAGAAATCCTAGTAAACAACACAGAAATCATCGATAGATACAGCGATAGCAGACGGCTTGACGTTTGCGAGGCACTGCACATTAAGAAGTCAACACCAGCAATCAACAGCCAATTAATGCACAACTATATTCTACCCACCTCAAGACTCCACTCCAATATAGAAGCATCGAGAAATATGGACCAATAGGCTTTCTACAATCACTTCCATTTCAATACCCATTGTTTCGTGTTCTGTCTTGTGTTGATGAAATTAATACCCTATTAAATACCACCTCACCCCATCCACCTCACTCAAATGTAGATATAAACAAATCGGAGATATGTAAGTTCTATTCAGTTGTGTATGTGTAAAGTCTTTGAAAATGTAATAAGTTTTACGAAACGCGCTCAAGTGTCGCGTCAGACTAGAAATAAAAATGAATTTTGGAGAATTGATTTTTGAATTACCTCCAACAGTGAAAAGAAATGTACGAAAGATTGAGAAAATTCGTGTTAGAATTATTAATCTTACTTTTTCGGTCATATTTAATAATATATGTCTACAGGAAAGACTGCTACCAAAATATACTAATATATATATATATATATATATATATATATATATATATATATATATATATATATATATATATATATATATATATATATATATATATATATATATATATATATATATATATATATATATTGGTTACTAAAAGCAGATAAATGAACCAGTACTAAATTATTACTTAGTATCTAGACATAGGTTCCTCAAACAGGTCTGGGTGGTAGACCTGCCCCAACTAGCCTCATGCCACTTGCACAAGACTTGGGTAATCAGTAATACTGTGGCGGTCGCCTATGGGGTATGGGACAACCGAACACGTGGTAATTGACATGCATAGAAATAAGTATAAAACAGGAAAGACAGTTGCTCACCTCGAGCTGAAGTCTTCTAGGGGCGGGCTGAAGCATTGCGATGGCTACTCAGGGGCGAGGTCCAATCGTAACTAGTCAATACGAGTGCCGAACAACCACGGTTCGTGGGGCGTCGTTCACAGGTCCAACTGCGGTCAGATACGGTTCTCGTCTGCTCCTCGCTGCCTCCATAAGATATTCCTGCTGGTGGGTATTTTGAATGTGGTTCCCTACACACTCTCCCAGTCCCTGTAAAACAAGGGGGTGTATTAGGAACTTAATTTAAACTTAGTATGTCCTTTTGCAATGAACTCTCCACAGGCTTCACATTGATGGGGTGGAATGGTATATATAGCAACAGAAGAGGATGTCTCTGGTTTAACTAAAAAAGGATATATTTCGACTGGTTTATTATTTACACATTTATGATTTACACATTGGCATATTTCTGTTCACTGGTTCTTTCAACAATAAACCAAGGTGGTGTTTAACCTATTTCTACAATTATAAAATTACATTTAATACCCATATGCAATTACTTCTTTGCATCCCATCACTTATATATATGGATACTTGTGATTATATTGTATTAGGATCAAATTAGATATCATTTTTGTGATTTAAATTTCCTATATTCACAATTAGCTGTTATTTATAATTTGTACACTCACACTACACTAGACTAGAATTTTTTTTCTTTTGTTTACATAAGATTGAATAGCCTATGACCGTTCTCGGTGGTGATCCCGGCCAAGAGCTTTACGTTCATGTGTAGCCATTTTGCCACACATATGCCTACTTCCCCTGATGTAGGCGGGGAAGAGCTACCGGTGCCACAGATTCCAGGAGTAGTCGCTCCCCATGTTATTTCCTTCAGTACTTCTATTGGTTGAGTTTTTGGCCTTTCCCCTATGTCCACACTAAATTATGTATTTGGGAAGATATTAAGCCAATCCCGGATCATAGCTTTATTTTCCGTAAAGCCTCTCACATGCATTGGTTGTGCGAAGCCACAATGTTCTTGGAGGTCTGCCAGTGCTGTGTAGTATATTAAATCAGACTCCTCCCCCCTCGCTGAGCGCAAGGAAATGATCAAAGGACGGCGTACTGAAGCATGTGGAAGTATCTGTCTGAACACACCCCCTCTGCACCTCCCTCTCCACTGGACCGGCTGTCTCCCAATCGACACCGATGGGCCCCAGTGGCAAAGTAGGATTTTCATTCAGATATGTACCCAAAGTTGTGAGGTTGTAGGCAGCTGCATACCCATCTTCACTTGGGTGGATACCTAGAGAAATTGCCCATCCCAATGGGGTTTCAAAGTTCTATGGATATTTTCTCGGATCCACATAGGCCATGACTCCGCCCTCAAGATGGTGGAGCGGCACCGGGTTAAGGTCTTTTACCCGAAGAAGAATTTTGTTTATGTCATAGATTGGTAGAAGGATGTCCTCTCCGAACATTAGTTCATCCTTTAGCAGGGGTGTCATTGACCCTGAAATGGCTATCGAAAAAAAACACATCCCAGGTTGTGGGCGCTTGAAATAAACCTGTGGAGACCCTCGGGCCCTCCCAAGCATATTGATTCGCTGGGCAGCTCGTTTCTCAGCTAGAGGTGGAGTCTGTTGGAACTCCCGTGTCCCCAATTTTTATGAGCGCAGGGGCTACCTCCTATGGAGGTTCCATTAGACTTGATTTGGATTGATTTTCCAAAAACTTTGATATAATGGTCGTCCCCCTAGGCCCTTGCTGGATCCCCTGGCTCCATTTGTTTGTGTTCCAACTCATAGTCGGTGTAATCGGAGGACGAAACCTTGGTTGACATCGTGTTGCCGGCAGGGGGGGTCTGTAATGAATAGTGTCATTACGGTAAGGAGGGCATTTATTTTAAACTATTTCTGGCTTGTGTCCTTACATTGTGGACATATATAATCTGGCTTGGGACGTACATTTGCAACAGTTGCTCCCACACAGCTTCCATGAAACCACTCTGCACACTTATCACACTGCACTATAAATTTTCCATCATATGGCCGCCTACATATACACTAAAGGTCTTCATAAGGTGATGATGCTGTTTCCTGAACCTGCGCCATGTGCTGCTTAAATCTAACCACCCAATTTGGACATACCAGGTCCTTGCATTTATTTAATCTGTCATAATTCACTGTCGTGAGGTCACGCTGGAGTTTAACCCTGAATAAACAAGATGAAAATTTATGAATTATGATCCCCGGGCCCTTCCATTGCGGCGATAGTTTCTTGCACTGCCCCTTTGCCTGCGTGGTATCCAGCAGGTAAACCAGGTCACCTTTTTCATAGACCTGTAGCCGTGCCTGCAGGTCGTAATCTTTTTTCTTTCGTTCTTGGGTAGACGATAGTGATTTCCGGGCTAACTCGTGTGCCTTTTTTTATTTGTTTTTGCAACTGTGCTAAGTAGGGTATTGCATCTTGGGTAGGTTGCCTCTCCCGGGAATACATCAAATCTATTGGCTGGTTACTTTCCCCGACCAAGCATTAATTTATTAGGAGTGAATTCGGTCTGTCGATTCACACTGGACCTAATTGCCCCCACTATGTATTGAACGTAGTCATCCTGTCATGTTGAGAACTGGCTTTAACACCACAATGCATCCATGATGATCCTGTTGTACCGTTCTACCTGGTCATTTGCTGACGACCTATAAGGTGTGGTACGAGCTTTGTGGATGTGCATCATCTTGCAAAGTTTAGTGAACAAGTCACTCTCAAAGTTTCTCCCTTAATCGGTAAAAATCTCAAACGGATACCCAAATCGGGTGAAGAATCCGTCGAGCGCCGCTCTACCCGTATCCTCTGCTGTCTGGGAGGGTAGTGGCACGCACTTAATCCATTTGGTAAATTGATCTACCATCACCAAGAGGTATTCGTTGCCCTTCCGGGTCTTGGGCAGTGGTCCCAAAAAGCCCAGGAGTACCGTTTCCATTGGTGCACCCGCATGGTACTTGAGGAACTCATGCCTGCTGGTCTTGGATGCTTTTTTGTTTATACTGCTGAGATGGCATGAGGCCACATAGTTAGCAACCTGGGTTGTTAGCCCGTACCAAAAATATCTTGATTTGACTTTCTCCATTGTACGATTCTTGCCTTGATGGCCCATATCGGGTATATCATGGCATAAACTCAATACTTCCTGTCTCAGGCTATTGGGGATATATAACAGTTTTTGGGCCGCTCTGCCCAGATCTACCTTATGCCACCACCAAAGGTCATTCTAAAAAATAAAGGCCTCCTTGTTTAGCCAGTAATATTTCATGGCGGGGCTGGCTCCAAATAGGTCACCTTCTGCAGGATGATGGCCTCCCACCCATGCTCTCACCATACTCATGTCTGGGTCTTTCTTCATCTGCTCCTGCAACTCAAGCCAAGGCTTTCCGTATATGTCTGCTGTGGTCCTGGTGATAATTTGAATATTTACTACCTTTGGTAGGACTGCATCCCGTCCCTTGCCTGATGTGTCCTCTAATTCCCTTTGATCCTTACCACCCCCCCCCCCCCACCTGGGTCCCATGGAAATACAATCAAGTTGTTGTCCTCCAACCAACAGTCTGGAGAAAGAGACTTGATGCTTATGTGTATGACTGTCCCCAGAGCCTGAACACTGCATGCACAATCAAACGACCCTGTAGCTAGTGGGACAACGTTGTCTACTGTTTCCTGGAACATTGCCCAGTTCTGGTGTGCCCTGCGACAATAAGAACAGCCTCTGCACGGCAGGTCTTGTACAGGGATGTCATGGCAAAAGTGTGTGCACAACTGCTGGGTGTTCCCTTCCCTCGACAACGAGTCCGCATTGGTGTGTTTCTTTCCCGCCCTGTGTTGGACCTTTAAGTCAAACTGGCTTAGCTCTGCAAACCAACGAGCTAATTGGCCCTGGGGATTCTTAAACCTAGTCAACCATACCAAACTGCCATGATCAGTGCAAACAGTATAAGGCCGGCCCAAAAGATAGTGCCGAAAAAGCCTGGTGAACCTAACGACTGCCAACCACTCTTTCCTGGTAGTGCAATACCTTTTTTTGTTCTGGGGTTAATGAAAAGCTGGCATAAGCAACTACATTTTCCTGTTCCTTCTGATCATGTAGCAGCTCTGCAACTATTGCCCAGTCAGAGGCATCGGTATCCAGAATAAATGGGTCATGTCCATTGGGTAGTCCCAAAACAGGAGCCGTAGTCAAGGCTTTCTTGATAGCTGCAAAGGCCTCTTGGTGCTTGTTTCCCCAGTCAAATTTGTTTGCTCCACTTAATGCATATAGAGGAGCAGCTAGCTCCGCAAATTCTTTTATAAAGGCCCTGTGGTAGTTGGCTAATCCTAAGAATCGTTCCACGTCTTTAGATGACCTAGGAGGTTTCCATCTCACCACTGCCTCTATTGCCTCCTGTTCCATTTCTAGCCCTGTCGGGCTAACTATTCTGCCCTAAGAACTAAGTTCTTCTGAGTTCTTCTTTTGAACTTCTAATTTCTTCTTCTAAGAACTTCTGCCCTAACTATATACTAAGAACTCGACACGCTTCTCAAACAGGGCACATTTTTGTGGCCTAAGGCGCAGGCCATATCTCCTGAATCTTTCAAAGACTTGTTCCAGGTTGGAGAGGTGACTCTGAAAAGACTCGCCTAGCACTAGGATGTCATCCAAAAAGACTAGCACGGTTTTCCAATTTAGTTCTCGTAACACCAGATTCATGACTCTGGCATATGTAGCTGGAGCATTACAAAGGCCAAAAGCCATTTTCTTGAATTCAAAATAACCATACATGGTGATAAATGCCGTCTTTTTCCGATCTTTCTCGGCTATATTAATCTGGTAGTATGCTGAATTGGCGTCTAATATACTAAACCATTCGTTTCCTGCTAATATGTCTAGGAATTCATCAACTAGCGGAAGCGGGTACACATCCTTTATGGTACGGGAGTTCAGTTCTTGGTGATCCACACACCATCGAACCGAGGTATCCCTTTTCCTCACTAAAACTGGTGACGATGCCCACTCAGACATTGACGGTAGGATAATACCTGCATCAAGCATTCGTTGAAGGTGTCCTTTTTCTTCCTGTGCAAAACATGCGAGTGTTTGCCGAATTTTCTTTTTCACAGGTCTGGCATTGCCTGTGTTGATGTGATGGGATACTTCATTAAAAGACCCCAGATCAAATTCATTTGCCCCAAAGACGTCTTGATATGTCAATAACAGGTGGGTCAATTGGTTCACCTGTTCTGCTGTCAGGGTTTCTTCCATGTCACGTAACATGCTTACCATATGAGCGGGTAGGTTACCGTGGGTTTCCTTTGGTGCCTTCCCTACCGACCTTATAGCCACCGCTGGACTAGAACTGGGTAAATCCCCCCAGGCCGCCTCTGCATTGGCCACATGCTCTTGTCTCTTCAATGTGATATGCCGCTCTGTTACATTAAGTACACATATTCGCAAGGTTTTTCTCTTCTGGTGGAGTGTGCAAATTACTGGCACCCTTCCTTCGACCAAGGGTTCCACTACGTATTGGGGCATATTATTGTCCAGTTCACATGTGACGTTTGCGACCGAACGCGATGGGATTACCATGTATTGAGACACTGCCACTTTAACTATGCAAGGGTCGAGTCTGGGGTTAGGTGCACCATCCTGTCCCAACTGCATAGGAATAATTTGCCCCTGTAATATCATCTGAGATTTGGCCAAGGCAAATCTGACGCCCTGACTTTAAATAAAATCCAGCCCCAGTAACATGTTATCTTCAATTGGTGCCACATACACATTTACTTCAAACATCCCTCCTGCAATTAGTAGTGTAACCGGGCCTACCAGCGTTCCCGGAATGCACATACATTTCCCTGCTGTGTTGAGGGTGATCTGCCTTATTACCTGTGGCGAAGGTATTTACTTTTGATGAACCTCTTGAGAAATAATTGTGACTTCCGCAGCTGTATCAACTATTGCTCTCACCATTACGTTCTCCACTTCCACTTAAATCGGGATCCAGAACATTGAACCGGACCGCAGTTGCCTAATAGTTATTTGATCCTGTTCCTCCTTTTCTTGCTTATCAGTGTCCAAGTGTGTGCGGGCTGTGTCTACCTCATCCTCCCTGGAGGAACAACTGCTCTCTTCTTGAGAGAATTCTTCCTCGTCACCTACTTGCTTGAAATTTAAGCTTACCTCCTCCTGTTGATAGAAGTCTTCCTCGTCCTGGGACACATTAATTTTACCTTCGCCTACATTCCTTGCGTCAGCCGGTGCTAAAATGTCAGACACACCTTCAGAAAATGTTCGATCGGACTGCCTACCTTCCTGATGGATATCCAGTGCTGATATTTGGAAGGTATAAGTTTTGAACCCTTGAGAAGGTCCTGATATCATTGAATGTGGCGCAGCCACACTCTGCTGGCCTGGTAAGTCGTGGGTCGAATCTAGGCCTCTTGAGCCGACCCGTCCCTGTTTAAAGACTGATTCTCCTCAATAAATGAAATATGACACCTATCGTCGGTATGCTCCCCTGTTTACGGCCTTCGTCCCAGCCACTCCAGGACCTTTGGCAGAAGCGAGCAAAATGACCCTCTTCCCCACATAAGTAACAATTATTACTCCGTATAGGTGATGGGGTGCGTTGACCACGAGGTGACATGAAAGCATCTGTAAGATGCTTCAGGCTCTCACACACATTGTTTAATTTGTCACGAACCCCTGAGATCCCCGAGACCACTTAGTCTAGTTTTGCATTCATACCTACCAATTTATCTAGCTTTGTATCTATGCCTGCAAGAGATAGAGAACCTGATCAAGAATTTGTTTGTCGGGGACCCCCATTACCATGACCTGATATGCTAGCAGCCGGTGATGAATCTGGGATTTTGTGAGCGGAGACAGGAAGCAAAACTACTCCAGGCTGGCTGTTCGTATTGGGAAGGTCTACCCACAGCATTTATCTGCACTATTGGACCTTGGGACCTCTGCTGGTGGGAACCATATGAGGATGAACCCGCTGACCTGTGAATAGCAACAGAATTATGCTGAAATGTCTGAGCCCTATCAATAGCTTTTTCCATGGAAGAAAAATTAGCATTGGAAATATATTCCGCTAAATGTTTATCCAGTAAACCCAGGCCAAATCGCATGATTGCCATCTGCTCTTATTCTCCCCTTTCCAGATGTTTGTAAGGTCAATGAGCCAAATGCTGGACTCTCAGCCCATTCTAGACTTTCCTCACCATGCTCCTGGTGGGCCTGAGAAAATTTCATTAGTGCCACGTCTAAATTCTCCCTATCCCCAAACCGCTTTACGAGTTTATGCATCATGCGAGTATAATCAATTGATGGTTCCTGGTCTAGTATCTGGTTGTAAAAATCACTGGCTTTGTCTTTAAGACACCAACCCAAATTTGCTCGGGAAATAGTGCCGCTCCAATCTTTTTCTGCTGCATAGGATGTGAAACAGCGATAGAACAGAGTCCAATCAGATTTACCATCGTAATCCAACTCCTGAGGTGGTGAGCGGAATGAATTACTACGTCGGCCATTGCCGGTCCACCAGCTAGAATTGGAATCATCAAAATCAGAATTCTGGGAGCAAGTTGACAACCGTCGAGCTGGGCGACTAGATGAATGAAAGGACTGTTTAGTTGAAAGATGTCCCTGTCTCAGAAAACGGGAACTATGCAACCCATGGATACTGCAAGAAAGAGACATACGTCTGAACTGACTGCGTGCAGCCACCCCTCCAGAAGCAGCCGAGGCATTCCCATCGGTTGATGGTGAATTTGAACTTACTAGCATTAGGGTCTATGAGAGTGTTGGAGCCTGAGCCCTGGGGAAGCGGGTCTGTGTCAAAAGATATGGCATTCAACAAGGGAGTTGTAATCTTAAGGTGGATGTTGTCTGCCGTGATTGTGCGTGTGTGTCTAAATTTTACAATTCGGTTGGCCAGTGTGTATGACACTCCAGGTAGTGTTATTAGGTCAGTTTCAGGAGCCGAGTTAATGCGTATGCATTAACATCGAGACAAAGCTCAGAAATATTTTTGCGCAAAATGTACATTCACAGCCAAGTTAACCACCAACGAATAAAAATAAGTCACTGCAGGGAATAGGCCTTAATTCTAGGAATGGTCAAGAATAGTATTCTGCTTAGAGGCCTCTAACTAATGGAAGCAGATGCCGCTTAGGAATTATCCAGTATGTATCCAATATATTCACTGTATGATGTCAAAAAATGGAGAAAAAACAGGGCGGCCCCAATACTTAGGATCCCTGACACCAACGTTACTCCCTCCCGGAATGGTTAAAACTTAGATCACGCTTGGTATGCCATAAACACTCAATAGGACTGGATAATCGAAAGTTCGTACACTTGATCATGTACTAAAATCTAGGATCATGCACTTAAATCTAGGATCATGCACAAAAAATCTATGGTCATGCACTTAAATTTAGAATCATGCACTTAAATTTAGGGTGTGTAAACATATATTGCACTCCTTCAAGTACACGTTAGGTAAGAACACTTATCACTTATTTCTAAGTATTTTCACTGGTCACTTGTAGGAATATCACATGAAGTTATGTTTCCCTAAAAAGTGGACATTTGCAAACCTCAATGTTTCAAGTTTTAATAGTTCCGTATTTCAATTGTATATTCCTTAATATCTCTCACTTAACTCTAAGATATATCAGTATACTTCACACATGTGTTTCAAGTAAATGTATCTAGCTTCACTTAAAACTAATTTTATGCACTCATATCTATATTTATATTATATAAATGAATATATAGTTCAAAGTTCATGCACCTATTAGTAAACAACACATGTATTTCAGGTGAATGGAGAAACTCAATGGTGCACCCAGCGTATAATATGGTTTCCTTTGCTCAGTTCTAAGTATACCGGCACTAGTTTTCTTGACACATATGTCACCCTGGAGTCATATATATGAGGAAAGTTCGTGCAGCCAATGTATAATACAGCACAGTGAGGCGCAACACACGCTTTTGTATAGCTGAAGCCACTGGGTCCTCCATGACCATGAGTAAACAATAACACTGAGCCCGGATACGCTCGTGAACGGAGAGGCGGAATCCGTGAGTTGGTAACCTCCTCTCCTCTTCTTAATAAAACAAAAAAAAATGCAGAAAACTTGTAATTCTGATGTAGAATATCGAGAAAAATAGTAAAGGCAAAGAAAACTCAGGGTACAACCTTAGTGGTAGGTGGGAACGCCAACTGGTGGTGCGGACGCCAACTGGTGGAGCGGACGCCAACTGGTGGAGCGGACGCCAACTGGTGGTGCGGACGCCAACTGGTGGAGCGGACGCCAACTGGTGGAGCGGACGCCAACTGGTGGAGCGGACGCCAACTGGTGGAGCGGACGCCAACAGGTGGAGCGGGCCGGCAGCATGTAGGAACAAGTATGGCCGCGGCTGGGCTGGGTGATGGTGTCGTCTTGAGAATAAATATTCGCCAAAATACACAAAAAATTAGAGAAAATTGCCAAAAATGGAGAAAGTTGATACTGCAAATAGGGCAAAAAATCTGGAAAATTAATCTAACGTCGAGAAACTTGCTGGATGGATGGGAGCCATAGAATACTTTGCGTTCTGGAGCACAGATATAACGAAATTTAAAATCACAGCAAAATGGAAGAAATGAGGAATAAAGCACACATACTGAAATGAGGAACCACAGTATCTCAGACAACGCAGCTGAAAAGCATAAATCAAGTCCTAGCAAACTGGAGAGCATCTAAGGTGCAACCGATGACAGTAAATGTTATTGTGATGTTGAACACGAAGTCTGAATCAAATTCAGCAAGATAATGATGTATACAACGTAGCGAGGTCCTCTTGATCACCTTGTAGGCCGATTACTCACTGCGCCAGTGTGAAGGCGGTCGCCTATGGGGGTATCTTCTTGAGATCTTGAGGTTATCTTGAGATGATTTCGGGGCTTTAGTGTCCCCCGCGGCCCGGTTCTCGACCAGGCCTCCACCCCCAGGAAGCAGCCCGTGACAGCTGACTAACTCTCAGGTACCTATTTACTGCTAGGTAACAGGGGCATCAGGGTGACAGAAACTCTACCCATTGTTTCTCACCGGCGCCCGGGATCGAACCCAAGACCACAGAATCACGCGTCCAATGTTCTGTCCGCTCAGCCTCCGGCTCCCCGGTGCCAGGGAGTATGGGATCGCCCCATACGTCACCGGTATGGGACGACCGAACACGTGGTAACCGACATGCACAGAAATAGGTATAAAACAGGGAAGGCAGTTGCTCACCTCGAGCTGAAGTCTCCTAGGGGCGGGCTGAAGCAATGCCATGGCTTCTCAGGGGCGAGTTCCAACCGTAACTAGCCAATACGGGTGCCGAATAACCACAGTTCGGTGGGAGTCGTTCACAGGTCCAGCTGCGGTCAGGTGCGGTTCTCGTCTGCTCCTCTCTGCCTCCTCTGGCCATGCGCGTGAGTGGTGCGCAGACTCACGGCGTATGACTGCTGTCCACCAATCAGGAGCACCTAGCATAAGATATTACCGCTGGTGGGTATTTTGAATGTGGTTCCCTCCACAATATTAAACAAGACTAAAGGGTGAACATACCCTCACAGGTAATGGGTATAACCTATTACATACTGTAGGTTCCTAACTGATTACAACAGGTTCACATGAATACTGAAATGAACATAATGGGGAATGGCTGGAGTCCGCATGGTCCCCATGTGATGGAGAGACTCACGGATTCCCCTCAAGCATGGAAATCTCCACTTACACCTAAACATTACATAGGAGGTAAACTTGTACTTAACAGCAACTCTCCCCCCCCCCCCCACCCATAATGTACGACCTCAGCTCTCTTCGAAACATCTCTGGGCCGAGGAAACGTTATGCAAACATTCATGCACCTCACCACACATCGCCAAGGTTGGTATTTCCCTAATCCCTGCCTGCCGGTGAGACTCTCAAGACGTCCAAACTACCACTTGCCTCCTGTACTGCTGTCCAACCGCTTGGACTAAACGGTAGAGCGACAGTCTCGCTTCATGCAGGTCGGCGTACAATCCCCGACCGTCCAAGTGGTTGCGCACCATTCCTTTCCTCCGTCCCATCCGAAATCCTTATCCTGTCCCCTTCTAAGCCGCTATATAGTCGTAATGACTAGGTACTTTCTCCTGATGATTTCCTCCCTCCTTCCCTCCTCTACTGCGCGTTGACACAAAGCCTCACACCATTCCCAAGATGTATAAGCCATTTCATACCTAATTCCTCCATCATACTCTCCTCCTTCATATACAATAACACACAACAATACAAGGCATGAACCTAGCACCTTTATTACATCATAAATGGCTAATATGCTTAATACTTATATATAATACGTTACGAGTCAGTTATTCAGTCAATTAAAGATAACTGGTTCGTAACAGGAGTAACCATCGGTTCCCGGGTCTCTTTCAGTTTGTCTCTCCGAATCTCCCTCCCTGCCATTACCCCGTTCTTAATCCCTCCTTCCGTCCTTGTCTCCCATTCCCCACCCCTCCCATTCTCCCTCACTCCCATTCTCCCTCACTCCCTACCTCACAATCTCCTTCACTTCCTACCTCACAATCTCCTTCACTCCCTACCCCACAATATTCCTCCCACCTTTCCATTCTCCCTCCTTCTTCCCCATTTTTCCTCCCTCCCATTCACCCTCCATTCCATTCCTTATCCCCCTCCAATTCTCCCGTTCTTTCTCCTTTATCACTCCTGTTCTCTCTCCCAGTTCACAAAACCTGCTCAAGTAATGCTGAATCATCGTTGAATCAACGAATCAATGTTACTGACGTTGAATCAACGTTATCGTTGTTGAATCAACGAATCAATGTTATCGACGTTGTTGACCAGACCACACACTAGAAGGTGAAGGGCCGACGACGTTTCGGTCCGTTCTGGACCATTCTCAAGTCGATTGGACCATTCACAATCGACTCGAGAATGGTCCAGGATGGACCGAAACGTCGACGTCCCTTCACCTTCTAGTGTGTGTGGTCTGGTTAACATTCTTCAGCCACGTTATTGTGACTCATCGCATGCTATCGACGTTGAATCAACGAATCAACGTTATCGACGTTGAATCAACGTTATCGACGTTGAATCAACGAATCAATGTTATCGACGTGGAATCAACGTCATCGACGCTGAATCAGCGTTATCAACGTTGAATCAGCGTTGATAACCACCGAGCAATAGGATGGAAACCAAGCTATGGATAATGATGACCAAATCACACACCAGAAGATGAGGAGACGATCACGTTACTGTCCGTTCTGGACCATTATCAAGTCCATTGTGAAGGGAGAGAGAGACTGATTGATTATTGGTGAAGATTAAGCCACATAAGAGGTGGCACGAGCATGAATAGCCCGTAAGGGGTAGATTTTTAGAGTCAATGTGATCTTTGGTCGTGAAATGGGAACGAGGTTGTTGTTGTTTTAGATTTAGCTACTCAGACTGAAATGTCCATGTAGCACGGGCAATAGTGAGCCCATAATTGAGTTCGGGTATTCACGATAACCTTGTTACTGTGATATTTGGGTCAAAGTTTTAAACGAAGGTGCGGTTTCCTCCTTTTCCCCCATTTATTTTCCGTTTCTGTTTTATCGCACTGGTTTTAGTCTTGTTTTAATAACGCTGAGCAGCTAGCTGGTGACGTCATTGACCATTAGCAATGCCTGTGCATGGGTTACTGGGGTGACGAAAAAGATCGGGCCTACGAGTGTCCGAGGCTAAATGTCACGAAAAACCCCGGGCCTACGAGTGTCCGAGGCTAAATGTCACGAAAACCCCCGGGCCTACGAGTGTCCGCGGCTAAATGTTACGAAAAAAACCCGGGCCTACGAGTATCCGCGGCTAAATGTCACGAAAAAAACCCGGGCCTACGAGTGTCTGCGGCTAAATGTTACGAAAAAAAACCGGGCCTACAAGTGTCCACGGCTAAATGTCACGAAAAAACCCCGGGCCTACGAGTGTCCGCGGCTAAATGTCACGAAAAAAACCCGGGCCTACGAATGTCCGCGGCTAAATGTCACGAAAAAACCCCGGGCCTACGAGTGTCCGCGGCTAAATGTCACGAAAAAAACCCGGGCCTACGAGTGTCCGCGGCTAAATGTCACGAAAAAACCCCGGGCCTACGAGTGTCCGAGGCTAAATGTCACGAAAAACCCCCGGGCCTACGAGTGTCCGTCGGAAAAAGCAAAACGGACACTCGTAGGCCCGGTTTACACTACTACTTATGCATGCATAATCCACACGCTGACTGGGGTCACACACGGGAGACATCTCCCGTCACGCAGGGTGCAGTCGCACCTCCACAGATCTCCAGTATCATCTATTGATATTGGAAATGGCTCAAAAGGGCCACCACTTATGGGCTATTCATGCCCATGCCACCTTTTGGGTGGCTTAATCTTCTCTCTCTCTCTCTCAGGAAGTCTTGGGAGGAAGTGGGAGCAAGAGAGGCACAGGCATTAAGTAAGACAAGAGTGAGGTGAGGCGCAGGTAAGAGGAGGTAATTCCTCGAAGAAGGTAAGAGCTAGGCGAAAGGTAAGAACGCCAAGAAAGGCACGGATAGGATGGGTGCAATAATGGGGTGACGGAAGAATGGGAACGAAGGAATAAGAGAAAAAAGGAAAAGAAAGAGTAAAATGTGAGGGGGGGGGGGGTATAGGCTTATGTAAGATCACGTTTGTTAGAAAGTTTAGAACATGTATATTTGAACAAATCCACAAGGGCCAAGACGAGGATTCGAACCTGTGACCGGGAGCATCCCAGACACTGCCTTAATCGACTGAGCTACGACAGTAGCTCAGTCGTAGTGGATTTGTGCGCCATTTGATGCATCACGTTAGTGTGATTTTTGTGTGTAATATGTGTATTTACTGTGAAAGGGCAGAGTCAACAGCAACAAAGCCAGGACTAAGGTTCATGTTGGGTAGGTTGTGTATCAGATCCGATTCAACAAGACTGCGTCTGTGATGAGTAGAGTAGGGAAAGATTATATTATTAGACCAATCAAGAGAATGATTAGAATCCCTAACATGACAGAAGAGAGCATTGTTGGTGTCTGCACCCTTAATTTACACTTAGGTTGTGTTCCTTAAGTCTGTCATTTAGTGTACGGCCAGTTTCCTTAAAGTATTGGAGAGGACAAGACGAACAGAAAATAGTCACCAGCAGCATTAGAAGCAGGTGGAGCAATCTATTGATACTTAAACCCACATTTCAGACTTCATAGGCCTCCTGGTTGGCTCAAATGAAACGATCCTATTTAAAGACTGGCACTGGCATCGACCCCAACTACCATCTTCTCGTCATACAATCCCAAGTCATCATAGAAGGCTGCGAGAGGTAAACCTCAATTGTCTGTCCTCGAACCTCAAACAGACAGACAGATAAATAGATATTATCTCTTACAGATATAGATATATCCTGGCTAGCTAAGGAGATAACCGTGCGGGGAAACATTTTCACCTATTCATCAAAGATGAGCGTCTGAGCAAGCCAAGACACAGCTTGCATGTGTTTGAATATATGCTGAAGACTCGATGAGTGGCAATAGAAATGTCTGTGCAGCAGTATATCAAAATCGATTCAGAAAAGTGTGATGTCTGTGGAAGGGAAGAGCATAGTGGGAGGGGAAAGAGCTGTGACAGAGGAAAATGTGATGTGGAGGAGGGGAAGTGAGTGGCCTATGGTGAGAATGTGCCAGTATAACCATAAGGAATATCCTGCAGGCGGGGAAGGATCCAAAAAAGCGGGGAGGTAATAGGGAGGCACTTTAGCAGTCAACATTTAGTACAATAAACGTGATGGGGATAGACAGTTCCCCCCATCCCCCTCCCGAGGTCTAGCGTCAAGTGATGTGAACCAGTGAAAGTGTATGAAATAAAATTTATATATGAAGATATCCAGTGTATCTTACCCGTCTCCTGCCTCCAGGTCCAGTTCGTGACCGCCGCCTCCCTCTTGCAACCGCTCCCTTATATGACCCGGCAGCCTGACTCACCCCTTCCCCCGCCAGCCCCGGCCACCACTTTGCACCCTGTGTCGGGCCCAGGCCACAGCCAACCGTCTGGCTGATACCTGCTTGATGGGGTTCAGGGAGTTCTTCTACTTCCCAAGCCCGGCCCCAGGCCAGGCTTGACTTGTGAGAGTTTGGTCCACTTGGTCCAATCCTCACACTCACTGTTTGCATACCCCCACTGTCACCTTACCCCAACTGTCACCTTACCCCCACTGTCACCTTACCCCCACTGTCACCTTACCCCAACTGTCACCTTACCCCCACTGTCAACTTACCCCCACTGTCACCTTACCCCCTCTGTCACCTTACCCCCACTGTCACCTTACCCCCACTGTCACCTTACCCCCTCTGTCACCTTACCCCCACTGTCACCTTACCCCCACTATCACCTTACTCCAACTGTCACCTAACCCCCACTGTCATCTTACCCCCCACTGTCGCATTACCCCAACTGTCACCTTACCCCGACTGTCACCTTACCCCCTCTGTCACCTTACCCCCACTGTCACCTTACCCCAACTGTCACCTTACCCCCCACTGTAACCTTACCCCCAAAGTCACCTTACCCCCCCAATGTCACCTTACCCCACAATGTCACCTTACCCCAACTGTCACCTTACCCCCACTGTCACCTTACCTCCGTTGTAACCATACCCACACTATCACCTTACCCCCACTGTCACCTTACCCCCCACTGTCACCTTACCCCCACAGTCACCTTAACCCCACTGTCACCTTACCCCCCACTATCACTTACCCCCCTGTCACCTTATCCACCACTGTCACCTTACCCGCACTGTCACCTTACCCTCACTGTCATCTTTACCACACTGTCACCTTACCCCCACTGTCACCTTTCCCCCACAGTCACCTTACGCCCACTGTCACCTTACCCCCACTGTCACCTTACCCCCACTGTCACCTTACCCCCCACTGTCATTTTACCCACACTGTCACCTTACCCCCTCACTGTCACCTTACCCCCACTGTCACGTTACCCACACTGTCACCTTACTCCCCACTGTCACGTTACATCCACTTCCACGTTACTCACACTATCCCCTCTCCCCCTGTCACCTTACCCACACTGTCAATTTACCCCCACTGTCACCTTACCCCCTCTGTCACCTTACCCCCCCACTGCCACTTTACCCCCACTGTCACCTTACCCTACACTGTCACCTTACCCCCACTGTCACCTTAACCCAACTGTCACCTTACCCCTACTGACACCTTACCCCCAATGTCACCTAAACCCTCACTGTCACCTTACCCCCACTGTCACCTTACCCCCACCGAAACCTTACCCCAACTGTCACCTTACCCCCACTGTCACCTTAACCCAACTGTCACCTTACCCCTACTGACACCTTACCCTCAATGTCACCTTACCCCTCACTGTCGCCTTACCCCCACTGTCACCTTACCCCCAATGTCACCTTACCCCTCACTCACACCTTACCCCCACTGTCACCTTACCTCCACCGCAACCTTACCCCAACTGTCACCTTACCCCCACTATCACCTATCTTCAACTGTCACCTTACCCCCACTGTCACCTTACCCCCTACTGTCACCTTACCACCCACTGTCACCTTACCCCCACTGTCACTTTACCCCCACTATCACCTTACCCCCCCACTCTCACCTTACCCCCCACTGTCACCTTACCCCCACTTTCACCTTACCCCCACTTTCACCTTACCCTACACTGTCACCTTACCACCACTGTCACCTTACGCCCACTGTCATTTTACCCCCACTGTCACCTTACACCCCACTGTCACCTTACCCCTACTGTCACCTTACCCTCATTTTCACCTTACCCCCACTGTCACATTACCCCCCACTGTCACCTTACCCCCACTGTCACCTTACCCCCGCTGTCACCTTACCCCCTCTGTCATCTTAACCCAACTGTCACCTTACCTCCACTGTCACCTTAACTGCATTGTCAGCTTACTCAAACTGTCACCTTACCCCCACTGTCACCTTACCCCAAACTGTCATCTTACCCCCACTGTCACCTTACCCTACACTGTCACCTTACCCCAACAGTCACCTTACCACCACTGTCACCTTACGCCCACTGTCACTTTACCCTTACTGTCACCTTACCCCCCACTGTCACCATACCCCCACTGTTACCTTACCCCTACTGTCACCTTACCCTCACTTTCATCTTACCCGCACTGTCACCTTACCCCCACTGTCACCTTACCCCCACTGTCACCTTACCCCCCACTGTCACCTTACCCCCACTGTCACCTTACCCCTACTGTCACCTTACCCTCACTTTCATCTTACCCCCACTGTCACCTTGCCCCCCACTGTCACCTTACCCCCCACTGTCACCTTACCCCCACTGTCACCTTACCCCTCACTGTCACCTTATCCCCATTGTCACCTTACCCCCACTTTCACCTTAACCCAACTGTCACCTTACCCCTACTGACACCTTACCCCCAATGTCACCTAAACCCTCACTGTCACCTTACCCCCACTGTCACCTTACCCCCACCGAAACCTTACCCCAACTGTCCCCTTACCCCCACTGTCACCTTAACCCAACTGTCACCTTACCCCTACTGACACTTTACCCCCAATGTCACCTTACCCCTCACTGTCACCTTACCCCCACTGTCACCTTACCTCCACCGAAACCTTACCCCAACTGTCACCTTACCCCCACTGTCACCTTTCCTCAACTGTCACCTTACCCCCTACTGTCACCTTACCCTAACTGTCACCTTACCCCCCACTGTCACCTTACCCCCACTGTCACTTTATCCCCACTGTCATCTTACCCCCCACTGTCACCTTACCTCCCACTGTCACCTTACCCCTACTGTCACCTTACCCCCACAGTCACCTTACCCACCACTGTCTCCTTACCCCCACTGTCACCTTAACCCAACTGTCACTTTACCCCCACTGAAACCTTTCCCCAACTGTCACCTTACCCTCACTGTCACCTTACCTCAACTGTCACCTTACCCGTACTGTCACTTTACCCCCACTGTGACCTTACCCCCCACTGTCACCTTACCCCAACTGTCACCATACCCCCGCTGTCACCTTACTCCCACTGTTACCTTACCGTTTGCTGACACTTTACCCCCACTGTCACCTTTCCCCCACTGTCACCTTACCCCCCACTGTCACCTTACCCCCACTGTCACCTTACCCCCCACTGTCACCTTACCCCCCCTGTCACCTTACCCACACTGTCACCTTACCCCCACTGTCACCTTACCCTCACTGTCACCTAACCTCCACTGTCACCTTAACCCCCAGTGTCACCTTACCCCCCCATGGTCACCTTACCCCCACTGTCACCTTACCGCCCCCCCCCCCGTCACCTTACCTCCACTGTCACCTTACCCCCCCTGCCACCTTACCCCCCCCCCTGCCACCTTGTCCCCCACTGTCACTTTACCGCGTTTGTCACCTCACCCTCACTGTCACCTTATCCCCTACTGTCACCTTACCTCCGTTGTCACCATGCCCTCACTGTCACCTTACCCCCACTGTCACCTTACCTCCACTGTCACCTTATCCCCACTGTCACCTTACCTCCACTGTCACCTTACCCCCCACTGTCACCTTACCCTCACTGTCACCTTACTCCCACTGTCACCCTACCCCCACTGTCACCTTACCCTCACTGTCACCTTACCCTCACTGTCACCTTACCCTCACTGTCACCTTACCTCCACTGTCACCTTAACTCCCAGTGTCACCTTTCCCCCACCCCCACGGTCACCTTACCCCCACTGTCACCTTACCCTCACTGTCACCTTACCTCCACTGTCACCGTAACCCCCAGTGTCACCTTACTCCCCAATGTCACCTTACCCTCCCACTGTCACCTTACCCACACTGTCACCTTACCCCCACTGTCACCTTACCCCCACTGTCACCTTACACCCCACTGTCACCTTACCCCCACTGTCACCTTACCCCCACTGTCACCTTACCCCCCACTGTCACCTTACCCCCCACTGTCACCTTACCCCTACTGTCACCTTACCCTCACTTTCATCTTACCCCCACTGTCACCTTACCCTCACTGTCACCTTACCTCCACTGTCACCTTCCCCCCAGTGTCACCTTACCCCCCCACGGTCACCTTACCCCCACTGTCACCTTACCCCCACTGTCACCTTACCCCCACTGTCACCTTACCCCCCCTGCCACCTGGTCCCCCACTATCACTTTACCCCCACTGTCACCTTACCCTCACTGTCATCTTACCCCCTCACTGTCACCTTACCCCCCACTGTCACTTTACCCCCACTGTCACCTTACCCCCCCCTGTCACCTTACCCTCACTGTCACCTTACCCCATCTGTCACCTTACCCCCCACTGTCACCTTACCCACACTGTCACCTTACCCCCACTGTCACTTTACCCTCACTGTCACCTTACCTCTACTGTCACCTTAACCCCCAGTGTCACCTTACTCACACTGTCACCTTACTTCTGCTGTCACCTTACCCACACTGCCACCTTACCTCTACTGTCACCTTACCCCCACTGTCACCTTACCCTCACTGTTACCTTACCTCTACTGTCACCTTAACCCCCAGTGTCACCTTATCCCCCCCCACGGTCACCTTACCCCCCACTGTCACCTTACCTCCACTGTCACCTTACCCTCACTGTCACCTTACCCCCACTGTCACCTTACCCCACACTGTCACCTTACCCTACACTGTCACCTTACCCCCACTGTCACCTTACCCCCATTGTCACCTTACCCCCACTGTCACCTTACCTTCCTGTCACCTTACCCCCCACTGTCACCTTACCCCCACGGTCACCTTACCCTCCCTTGTCACCTTTCCCCCGCGGTCACCTTACCCCCACTGTCACCATACTCCCACTGTCACCTTACCCCCACTGTCACCTCACACCCTCTGTCTCCTTACCTCCACTGTCACCTTACTCCCCACTGTCACCTTACCCCCACTGTCACCTTACCCCCTCACTGTCACCTTACCCCCCACTGTCACTTTACCCCCACTGTCACCTTACCCCCCTGTCACCTTACCCTCACTGTCACCTTACCCCATCTGTCACCTTACCCCCCACTGTCACCCTACCCACACTGTCACCTTACCCCTACTGTCACTTTACCCGCACTGTCACCTTACCTCCACTGTCACCTTACCAATCACTGTCACTTAACACCCACTGTCACCTTACTCCCCACTGTCACCTCACACCTTATGTCTTCTTACCTCCACTGTCACCTTACCCCCACTGTCACCTTATCTCCACTGTCACCTTACGCCTACTGTCACCTTACCTCCACTGTCACCTTACGCCCACTGTCACCTTACCTCCACTGTCACCTTATGCCCACTGTCACCTTACCTCCACTGTCACCTTACGCCCACTGTCACCTTACCTCCACTGTCACCTTATGCCCACTGTCACCTTACCTCCACTGTCACCATACGCCCACTGTCACCTTACCTCCACTGTCACCTTACGCCCACTGTTACCTTACCTCCACTGTCACCTTACGCCCACTGTCACCTTACCCCCACTGTCACCTCACACCCACCATACAAAAGCTCGTCATGCAGTGTGCATGACTAACACAGCTCGTCCTGAGGGATGTCGGAGGCTGCACCATCCCATCAGCTGGCTTCTCTTATGCAAGATAACCGTCCCGTGAATAATGCAAACACAAGTATGTAGCAGGTTTATGGCTTAGAGCCATACACCATATTATTAATACCAAAGGTGTCTGATGCAGACACAATGGCTGTAAGGGATCTGGGACGGTCCATATGGAGAGAGGTGCCCCACAGGTACTCAAGTCACCCATCACATGCCCGCAAATTTTCTTTCATCAACTGACGTCTTGGGGGTACTGAAAGCATCCACCACCAGAACCATTTGCTCATTTGTTTCTATAAAATTTATCAATCTTCTCAAGCAAGTTAATGTTCGGTCTAAAAACTTTGATGTCCGTGCACCGTTAATGTTTGCTATTGTTTTGCAATATGCCAAGCCGCGCCGACAGAAGAAGTCAAGTTGCTAGCTTTGTATCACGAATCCAATAATCAATTTTCCTAGCGCTGACAAAGTGACAATTATCCCTTATCAACAACAACAAAAACGCCGTGACAAACCTGACAAGAATTCTAATGACAGCTTACAAATAGGAACCAAGAAATTAAACACAAATTAAGAGGGCACGACTGCAAAGGCAATTAGGATAATTACTAAAGAAAACTACACCTAGAAATACTGCCACAGGCAATTCACTGAGAGAGAAGCACCTTCCCAGAGCAGTATGGGAACTCACTTCTCGAGGCACAAGTGTCTCAGACATAGCACTGTTTTCCTTCAAGAGTCACAGGTATAATAGCAGTCCAATTATTTCCGTCACACTCCACAGGGAAGGTAGTTTTACTCACCTAGTTGTGCCTGCGATAGTTGAGCTTTGGTTCTTTGGTCCTGCCTTTCAGCCGTCAATCAACTGATGTACAGATTCCTGAGCCTACTGGGCTCTATCATATCTACATTTGAAACTGTGTATGGAATCAGCCTCCACCACATCACTGACTAATGCATTCCATCTGTATTCTGATACTAAAAACGTTTTTTCTAACGTCCCTTTGGCTCATTTAGGTACTAAGTTTCCACCTGTGTCCCCTTGTTCGCGCACCACCCGTGTTAAACAGTTTATCTGTATCTGCCCCTGTCAATTCTTCTGAGAATTTTATAGGGGTCGATCATGTCTCCCCTAACTCTTTTGTCTTCCAGGGTCGTGAGGTGTAGTTCCAGTCATGTTCCCACGTAGCTCGTACCCCTCAGCTCGAGATCTAGCCTGGTGGCATACCTCTGAACCTTTTCTAACTTTATTTTTGTGTTTGAATAGATGTGAACTGCACGCTGGAACCGCAAATACCAGGAATGATCTGGCATATGAGGTATATAAAGTTCTGAACGATTCCTTACACAAATTTCTGAAGGGAGTTCTCATATTCGCAAGCCTCGCATTCGCCGCAGATGTTATCCTTTTGATGTGTGCTTCAGGGGACAGGTCTGGCGTGATATCAACCCCCAGACCTTTCTTCTCTTCCTGACTCCTGAAGGATTTCCTCTCCCAGCTGGTACCGTGTGTTTTGCCTCCTGCTCCCTACGCCTATCTTCATCAGTTTGCACTTGTTCGAGTTAAACTCTGATAGCCATTTATTGGACCATTCCTTCAGTCTGTCCAGATCATAATGTAGCCTCTTGCTGTCCTCCTCTGTCTTTATCCTTCTCATAATTTTTAGCATCATGTGTGTGTGTGTGTATTTACTATTTATGTCTGCAGATTCGAGCTATTAGCTCTTGGGCCCCGCCTTTCTAACCAATCTATTATTCGTCTATTATATCTACTAAATATATTTCTCTCTAACACACGCACACACACACATATGTGCGTGCGTGCACATATAGAGTCCAGTAGGCTCAGGAATCTGTACACCAGATCTCTACACACACATCTGTGTGTGTGTGTGTGTGTGTGTGTGTGTGTGTGTGTGTGTGTGTGTGTATACTCACCTAATTGTGCTTGTGGGGGGTTAAGCGCTGGCTCTTTAGCCCCGCCTCTCAACCGTCAATCAACAGGTGTACAGGTTCCTGAGCCTATTGGGCTCTATCATATCTACACTTGAAACTGTGTATGGAGTCAGCCTCAACCACATCACTGCCTAATGCATTCCATTTGTCAACCACTCTGACACTAAAAATGTTCTTTCTAATATCTCTGTGGCTCATTTGGGCACTCAGTTTCCATCTGTGTCCCCTAGTGCGTGTGCCCCTTGTGTTAAATAGCCTGTCTATTTAACACACACACACACACACACACACACACACACACACACAGACGAGGCTTGTCCCAGAGTTACGAGGGATGGGATATGAAGAGTGTCTGCAGGAACTGAACCTTACGACACTAGAGAAAAGAAGGGAGAGAGGAGATATGATAGGGACATAAAATACTCAGAGGAATTGACAAAGTGGAAATAGATGAAATGTTCACACGTAATATAACAGAACGAGGGGACATGGGTTGAAACTGGAAACTAGGTATGATAGGGAAATGGGACAGGAGGCATTGCTGTAAACAACCGATAGCTGGAACGGCGGGATCCAAGAGTCAATGCTCGATCCTGCAAGCACAAATAGGTGAGTACAAATAGGTGAGTACACACACACACAATATGTGTGTGTGTGTTTGTGTGTGTGTGTGTGTGTGTGTGTGTGTGTGTGTGTGTGTGTGTGTGTGTGTGTGTGTGTGTGTGTGTGTGTGTGTGTGTGTGTGTGTGTGTGTGTGTGTGTGTGTGTGTGTGTGTGTGTGTGTGTGTGGTGTGTGTGCGTGTATTTTCTATTTGTATTTTCAGAATCGAGCTATTAGCTCTTGGACGCCGTCAAGAGAGTATGTACTCACCTATTTGTACCCACCTATTTGTACTCACCTATTTGTGCCTGCAGGATCGAGCTCTACCTCTTGGACTCCACTTTTCTAGCCGTTGGTTCTCTAATGCAATGTCTCCTGGCCTATTGCTCTATCATACCTGCTTTTAGTGTTATGGATGGAGGTAGCCTCTACAATGTGCTCCTTTAAATGATTCCTTTTATTCACTACATTTATACTAAGAGAAAACTCTCTAACATCTCTGACACATCTGAGTCTTAAGCTTTCATCCGTATCTCCTTGTTTAATTGTAATTCATTGCAAACATTTCCTCTGTTTCAACCTTGTTAATTCCTCTAATTATTTTATACGTCTGAATCATGTAACCACCCTCCCTTCTCCTCTCTAACGTCGTCAGGTTTAGTTCCTTCAGTCTGTCTTCATACCTCATTCCTTGCAGTTCTGGGACGAGTTTCGTTGCAAACTTCTGCACCTTTTCGAGCTTCCTTATGTGTGTTTTAAGATGAGGGCTCCACGATGGGGCGACATACTCTTAAGACTGGTCTCACATAGGAGGCATACAGTAATCTAAAAGCCTCCTTATTCAAGTTTCTGAAGGATGTTCTGACTTTTGCCAGAGTAGAGTATGCGGCTGACGTTATTCTATTTACATGAGCCTCTGGAATTAGGTTTGGTGTTATGTCCACTCCCAGGTCTTTTCCTCTAGACATTGTAGGGAGGGAGTTTCTTTTCATTGTGAATTGGCCTTTCCGCCTCCTGGCTCCTGTCCCCATTTCCGTCACCTTGCACTTGATAGTGTTGAACTCTAACAGGTATTTCTCGGACTAGCTCTGCAACCTGTTCAAGTCATCCTGGAATGTCTTACAATCCTCATCTGTCTTAACCCTCCTCATTAGATTTGCATCATTTGCAAACACTGATATAGAAGACGCCTGCATTCAAGTCATTCACATAAATAGTATGGAACCCAGCACCGATCCTGGACGCACCCTTCACAGGGATCGGTGAGGGGTGCCTCACAGGTAACAGGAAACATGCACACACAGGTGTGTGTGTGTGTAGTCACCTATTTGTGCTTGCGGGAGTTGTGCTCTGGCTCTATGGTCTAGTACTGTGTGTGTGTGTGTGTGTGTGTGTGTGTGTGTGTGTGTGTGTGTGTGTGTGTGTGTGTGTGTGTGTGTGTGTGTGTGTGTGTGTGTGTGTGTGTGTGTGTGTGTGTGTGTATGTGTACTCACCTAGTTGTACTCACCTAGTTGTGTTTGCGGGGGTTGAGCTCTGGCTCTTTGGTCCCGCCTCTCAACCGTCAATCAACAGGTGTACAGATTCCTGAGCCTATCGGGCTCTGTCATATCTACACTTGAAACTGTGTATGGAGTCAGCCTCCACCACATCACCCCCTAATGCATTCCATTTGTCAACCACTCTGACACTAAAAAAGTTCTTTCTAATATCTCTGTGGCTCATTTGGGCACTCAGTTTCCACCTGTGTCCCCTTGTGCGTGTTCCCCTTGTGTTAAATAGACTGTCTTTATCTACCCTATCAATCCCCTTCAGAATCTTGAATGTGGTGATCATGTCCCCCCTAACTCTTCTGTCTTCCAGCGAAGTGAGGTTTAATTCCCGTAGTCTCTCCTCGTAGCTCATACCTCTCAGCTCGGGTACTAGTCTGGTGGCAAACCTTTGAACCTTTTCCAGTTTAGTCTTATCCTTGACTAGATATGGACTCCATGCTGGGGCTGCATACTACAGGATTGGCCTGACATATGTGGTATACAAAGTTCTGAATGATTCTTTACACAAGTTTCTGAATGCCGTTCGTATGTTGGCCAGCCTGGCATATGCCGCTGATGTTATCCGCTTGATATGTGCTGCAGGAGACAGGTCTGGCGTGATATCAACCCCCAAGTCTTTTTCCTTCTCTGACTCCTGAAGAATTTCCTCTCCCAGATGATACCTTGTATCTGGCCTCCTGCTCCCTACACCTATCTTCATTACATTACATTTGGTTGGGTTAAACTCTAACAACCATTTGTTCGACCATTCCTTCAGCTTGTCTAGGTCTTCTTGAAGCCTCAAACAGTCCTCTTCTGTTTTAATCCTTCTCATAATTTTAGCATCGTCCGCAAACATTGAGAGAAATGAATCGATACCCTCCGGGAGATCATTTACATATATCAGAAACAAGATAGGACCGAGTACAGAGCCCTGTGGGACTCCACTGGTGACTTCACGCCAATCGGAGGTCTCATCCCTCACCGTAACTCTCTGCTTCCTATTGCTTAGATACTCCCTTATCCACTGGAGCACCTTACCAGCTACACCTGCCTGTCTCTCCAGCTTATGTACTAGCCTCTTATGCGGTACTGTGTCAAAGGCTTTCCGACAATCCAAGAAAATGCAGTCCGCCAAGCCCTCTCTTTCTTCCTTAATCTGTGTCACCTGATCGTAGAATTCTATCAAGCCTGTAAGGCAAGATTTACCCTCCCTGAATCCATGTTGGCGATTTGTCACGAAGTCCCTTCTCTCCAGATGTGTTACCAGGTTTTTTCTCACGATCTTCTCCATCACCTTGCATGGTATACAAGTCAAGGACACTGGCCTGTAGTTCAGTGCCTCTTGTCTGTCGCCCTTTTTGTATATTGGGACCACATTCGCCGTCTTCCATATTTCTGGTAGGTCTCCCGTCTCTAGTGACTTACTATACACTATGGAGAGTGGCTAGCAAAGTGCCTCTGCACACTCTTTCAGTACCCATGGTGAGATCCCATCTGGACCAACAGCCTTTCTAACATCCAGATCCAGCAGGTGTCTCTTGACTTCCTCTCTCGTAATTTCGAACTCCTCCAAGGCCGCCTGGTTTACCTCCCTTTCTCCTAGCACAGTGACCTCACCCTGTTCTATTGTGAAGACCTCCTGGAACCTCTTGTTGAGTTCCTCACACACCTTTCTGTCATTCTCTGGATACCTGTCCTCGCCTGTTCTAAGTTTCAGTACCTGTTCTTTCACTGTTGTTTTCCTTCTGATGTGACTGTGGAGTAGCTTTGGTTCAGTCTTGGCTTTGTTTGCTATATCATTTTCAAAATTTTTCTCTGCTTCTCTTCTCACCCTGACGTACTCATTCCTGGTTCTCTGGCATCTCTCTCTGCTTTCTGGTGTTCTGTTATTCCGGAAGTTCCTCCACGCCTTTTTGTTCAGTTTCTTCGCTTCGATACATGCCCTATTATACCATGGATTCTTCTGTTGCTTCTCGGATTTTTCCCTTTGGGCCGGGATGAACCTGTTTACTGCCTCCTGACACTTTTGGGTAACATAGTCCATCATGCCCTGTACAGACTTGTCTCTGAGGTTTGTGTCCCAAGGTATTTCACTTAGGAAACTTCTCATCTGTTCATAATTCCCCTTTCGGTATGCCAGCCTTTTGATTCCTAGTTCTTTTTTGGGGGAGATAAGTCCTAGCTCTACCAAGTACTCAAAGTTCAATACACTGTGGTCACTCATTCCCAAGGGCGCTTCCATCTTAACTTCCCTTATATCCCATTCATTTAGGGTAAATATCAAATCAAGCATTGCTGGTTCATCTTCTCCTCTCATTCTTGTTGGTTCTTTGGTGTGCTGGCTTAGAAAGTTTCTTGTTGCCACGTCCAGAAGCTTAGCTCTCCATGTTTCTGGTCCTCCATGCGGGTCTCTGTTCTTCCAATCTATCTTCCCATGTTGAAGTCTCCCATAATTAGTAATCCATATCCATTCCTGCTAGCAACAGAAGCTGCTCTTTCTATTATGTTAATGGTGGCCATGTTGTTTCTATCATATTCCTGTCTAGGTCTTCTGTCATTTGGTGGTGGATTATATATGACTGCGACTATAATTGTTTTCCCTCCATTTGTTACAGTACCTGCTATGTAGTCACTGAAACCTTCGCAGCCCTGAATATCCATCTCCTCAAAATCCCAGCCTTTTCTTACCAGCAGAGCTACACCACCCCCACCTCTTCCTTCCCTCTCTTTCCTCATAACATAATAGTCCTGTGGGAACACTGCATTTGTTATCGTTTTCGTGATCTTTGTTTCTGTGAGGGCTATTATGTCTGGGTTTTCCTCTAGTACCAGTTCTCCAAGCTCATTTGCTTTATTTGTAATTCCATCTATGTTAGTGTACAAGTGTGTGTGTGTGTGTGTGTGTGTGTGTGTGTGTGTGTGTGTGTGTGTGTGTGTGTGTGTGTGTGTGTGTGTGTGTGTGTGTGTGTGTGTGTGTGTGTGCGAATGTAGTATAACCACAGAACTCACGGAAAACTTTGTCGAGCTTTTTGCCTGTGATAATGCAATAAGGAGAAAGTGCTTGCCGAACCTTTCCGTGTTGTCTGTGGTCCTAATTCACGTTCACACACACACACACACACACACACACACACACACACACACACACACACACACACACACACACACACACACACACACACACACACACACACACACACACACACACACACACACACACACACACACACACACACACACACACACACACACACACACACACACACACACACACACACACACACACACACAGTGATCCAAGAGTCAATGCTCGGTCCTGCAGACACAACTAGGTGAGTACACACACACACACGCACACACACACACACGCACACACGCACACACACGCACGCGCGCACAAACACACACACACACACACACACACACAGTGATCCAAGAGTCAATGCTCGGTCCTGCAGACACAACTAGGTGAGTACACACACACACACACGCACACACACACACACGCACACACGCACACACACGCACGCGCGCACAAACACACACACACACACACACAATAGAAAAAAACCTGGTAACACATCTGGAGAGAAGGGACTTCGTGACAAATCGCCAACATGGGTTCAGGGAGGGTAAATCTTGCCTTACAGGCTTCATAGAATTCTACGATCAGGTGACAAAGATTAAGCAAGAAAGAGAGGGCTGGGCGGACTGCATTTTCTTGGATTGTCGGAAAGCCTTTGACACAGTACCGCATAAGAGGCTGGTACATAAGCTGGAGAGACAGGCAGGTGTAGCTGGTAAGGTGCTCCAGTGGATAAGGGAGTATCTAAGCAATAGGAAGCAGAGAGTTAAGGTGAGGGGTGAGACCTCCGATTGGCGTGAAGTTACCAGTGGAGTCCCACAGCGCTCTGTACTCGGTCCTATCTTGTTTCTGATATATGTAAATGATCTCCCAGAGGGTATCGATTCATTTCTCTCAATGTTTGCAGACGATGCTAAAATTATGAGAAGGATTAAAACAGAAGAGGACTGTTTGAGGCTTCAAGAAGACCTAGACAACCTGAAGGAATGGTCGAACAAATGGTTGTTAGAGTTTAACCCAACCAAATGTAATGTAATGAAGATAGGTGTAGGGAGCAGGAGGCCAGATACAAGGTATCATCTGGGAGAGGAAATTCTTCAGGAGTCAGAGAAGGAAAAAGACTTGGGGGTTGATATCACGCCAGACCTGTCTCCTGCAGCACATATCAAGCGGATAACATCAGCGGCATATGCCAGGCTGGCCAACATACGAACGGCATTCTGAAACTTGTGTAAAGAATCATTCAGAACTTTGTATACCACATATGTCAGGCCAATCCTGGAGTATGCAGCCCCAGCATGGAGTCCATATCTAGTCAAGGATAAGACTAAACTGGAAAATGTTCAAAGGTTTGCCACCAGACTAGTACCCGAGCTGAGAGGTATGAGCTACGAGGAGAGACTACGGGAATTAAACCTCACTTCGCTGGAAGACAGAAGAGTTAGGGGGGACATGATCACCACATTCAAGATTCTGAAGGGAGATGATAGGGTAGATAAAGACAGTCTATTTAACACAAGGGGAACACGCACAAGGGGACACAGGTGGAAACTGAGTGCCCAAATGAGCCACAGAGATATTAGAAAGAACTTTTTTAGTGTCAGAGTGGTTGACAAATGGAATGCATTAGGAAGTGATGTGGTGGAGGCTGACTCCATACACAGTTTCAAATGTAGATATGACAGAGCCCCATAGGCTCAGGAATCTGTACACCTGTTGATTGACGGTTGAGAGGCGGGACCAAAGAGCCAGAGCTCAACCCCCGCAAACACAACTAGGTGAGTACAACTAGGTGAGTACACAACGTCAGGAATGTAAGGAAGCCTCTGCTAGAGTTGGATGTTACAAATGCTATAGGTCCAGATGGAATCTCCGCTTGGATACTAAAGGAAGGAGCAGAAGCACTGTGTGTGCCACTCTCCATAGTGTATACCAAATCACTGGCAACAGGGGAACTGCCAGAAATTTGGAAGACGGCTATGTAGTCCTGATATACAAGAAGAGGGAAAGACAGGAAACACTGAACTCCAGGCCAGTGTCCCTAACTTACATTGCATGCAAGATGATGGAGAAGATTGTGCGAAAAAAGCTAATGAAACATCTGGAGCGAAAGAACTTTGTAACACAGCATCAACATGGGTTCAGGGATGGCATGTCTTACCTCACAGGATTAATTGAATTCTATGACCAGGCAACAAAAATCAGGCAAGAAAGAGAAGGGTGGGCAGACTGCACATTTCTGGATTGCCAGAAAGCTTTTGACACAGTACCACATAGTAGGCTAGTGCAAAAGCTGGAGATGCAAGCAGGAGTGAAAGGGAAGGTACTCCATTGGATAAGGGAGTAACTAGGCAACAGACGATAGCTAGTCACTGGGAGGGGTGAGGTCTCCGATTGGCAAAGTGTCACCAGTGGAGTCCTGCAGGGTTCAATCCTTGGACCTATACTGCTTTTCATATATGTAAGTGAGCTACCAGAGGGTATAGAATCGTTCCTCTCATTGTTTGCTGGTGATGCAAAAATGATGATGCAGTTGGGACCAAAGAGCCAGAGCTCAACTCCCGCAAGAACAACTAGGTGAGTACTCTCTCTCACACACACACACACACACACACACACACACACAATGGGAGGACCAAGAATAGTAGTAGCAATAATATATAACCCTCCACCAAATGACAGAAGGCCCAGTCAAGAGTATGAAAACAACAACATGGCAGTTAACACTATAATTGAGAGGGCAGCCTCTGCTGCCTGTAGAAATAGATCCCACCTGCTCATCATGAGGGATTTCTATCATGGAAGAATTGACTGGGAGAACAAGGAACCGCATGAAGGAGAGGATACGTGGAGAGCCAAACTATTGGACGTGGTGACTAGAAACTTTTTAACCCAGCATGTCAGAGAACCCACAAGGATGAGAGGAAATGACGAACCAGCGAGACTCGACCTAGTGTGTGAGGAACTGAATAAGAAATTCCAGGAGGTCTTCACCTTAGAGCAAGGAGAAATCCCAGAGATAAGAGAAGGAATATCTAACCAGGATCCACTGGAAGAGTTTGAGATTACCAGCGGGGAAGTAAGGAAGTGTTTACTAGAGTTGGATGCGACAAAGGCTATAGGCCCAGATGGAATTTCCCCTTGGATACTAAAGGAAGGATCAGAAGAACTGTGCCTGCCACTCTCCATAGTGTACAACAAATCACTGGTAACAGGGGAACTGCCAGAAATTTGGAAAGCAGCTAACGTAGTCCCGATATACAAGAAAGGGGATAGACAGGAGGCACTGAACTACAGGCCAGTGTCCCTAACCTGCATACCATGCAAGCTGATGGAGAAGATTGTGCGAAGAAAGCTAGTGGAACATCTGGAGCAAAAGAACTTTGTAACACAGCATCAACATGGGTTCAGGGATGGTAGATCATGCCTCACAGGGTTACTTGAATTCTACGACCAGGCAACAAAAATCAGGCAAGAAAGAGAAGGGTGGGCAGACTGCATATTTTTGGATTGTCAGAAAGCCTTTGATACAGTACCACACAAGAGGCTAGTGAAAAAGCTGGAGATGCAGGCCGGTGTGAAAGGGAAGGTACTCCATTGGATGAAGGAGTACCTAAGCAACAGGAGACAACGAGTCAGTGTGAGGGGTAAGGTCCCAGATTAGCGAGACGTTACAAGTAGAGTCCCGCAGGGGTCAGTCCTTGGACCTATACTGTTTCTGATATATGTAAATGATCTCCCAGAAGATATAGAATTGTTTCTCTCAATGTTTGCTGATGATGCAAAAATTATGAGGAGGATTGAAACAGAGGATGATAGTAGGAGGCTACGAGATGACCTAGACAGACTGAGTGAATGGTCCAACAAATGGCTGTTGAAGTTCAACCCGAGTAAATGCAAAGTAATGAAACTAGGCAGTGGAAACAGGAGGCCAGACACAGAATACAGAATAGGAGATGAAATACTTAATGAAACGGACAGAGAGAAAGATCTAGGAGTTGATATCACACCAAACCTGTCTCCTGAAGCCCACATAAAAAGAATAACGTCTGCGGCATATGCGAGGCTGGCTAACATCTGAACAGCATTCAGGAACCTGTGTAAGGAATCATTCAGAATCTTGTACAACACATATGTAAGACCAATCCTGGAGTATGCGGCCCTAGCATGGAGCCCGTACCTTGTCAAGCACAAGACGAAGCTGGAAAAAGTCCAAAGGTATGCCACTAGACTAGTTCCAGAACTAAGAGGCATGAGTTACGAGGATAGGCTGCGGGAAATGCACCTTACGACCCTGGAGAACAGAAGAGTAAGGGGAGACATGATCACAACCTATAAAATCCTCATGGGAATCGACCGGGTAATCAAGGATAAACTATTCAGCACTGGTGGTACGCGAACAAGGGGACACAAGTGGAAACTGAGTACCCACATGAGCCACAGGGACGTTAGAAGGAACTTTTTCAGTGTCAGAGTAGTTAACGGATGAAATGCATTAGGCAGTGATGCGGTGGAGGCTGACTCCGTACACAGTTTTAAATGTAGATATGAAAGCCCAGTAGGCTCAGGAATCTTTACACCAGTTGATTGACAGTTGGGAGGCGGGACCAAAGAGCCAAAACTCAACCCCCGCAAGCAGAAATAGGTGAGTACAAATAGATGAGTACACACACACACACACACACACACACACACACACACACACACACACACACACACACACACACACACACACACACACACACACACACACTTCTTCAGCTTCTTCAGCTGAAGAAGTTCTTCAGCTGCTACGGGCTGCCTCCTAGGGCTGTGTGTCTGTGCGAAAAAGAAAGTTAGTAGTTAGTAACAGTTGATTCATTGACAGTTGAGAGGTGGGGCGAAAGAGCAGAACTCAAGCTCCATAAGCACAACTAGGTGAATACACACACACACACTCACACACATACCAAACAGAGGCTGGACCAAAGAGCCAATGCTCAACGCCCGCAAGCACAAATAGGTGAGTAAACACTAAAGAAAAGGAACTAAAGAAAATTGAGTGGAGGAACTTACGAAATAACAGAACAGGAACCTAGAATGTTGTTAGAGGTTCGTGCCAATAGGCTCTGAGACCCCTGGGCGCCTGGGGTAAATGTGCACTTAAGTTCCTAAAGGAGGTGGGTAAGGAACTCATTAGAACAACTGAAGGCTCAAGAGCCTTTAGTACAAGCTTGTTTTTATATACCTACTATATAGATGTCACACCTGTGACAGGTAAAAACATGTTAAAAAAAAGCAGCATCTGTTGGACGTAAATGCAACACACGCTGTGTTTGTAAGGGAAATCTCAAAAAGTTCTTCACCAATTGTTATGAAATTTTGACACACCCTTGCAATCAAATATGCGTGTGTTTTTTAAACCTACTATATAGGGTCAAACCGGTGACAGGTAAAACCTTGTTTTTTTTTTAACTGTTTTTCATATGAGGGAATTGTGGGGAGGACGAGGGGACGGGGAGGGGGGGGGGAATGGTGGGGAAGAAGAGGGATGGGGGATGGTGGGGAGGACGAGGCGATGGGGTAGAGGGGGAATGGTGGGGAGGACGAGGGGATGGATATTTGTATATTTTGGTATATTTTGTATATTTTCCTTTCTTGTAAACATATGTTATTCAATATGACAGAAAAAGTAAGATTAATGATTATAACACGAATTTTCTCAATATTTCCTGTTTTTTCACTGTCGACAGAAATCGAAAAATTAAATCTCCAAAGTTAATTTTCACAATTTATTATGGTCTGACGCCTAGGGATGCATTTCGCAAGGCACTCCTTACGTTTTGAAAGACAAATTTACTATGCTTTAGCAAAGGATTATATTCGTTTGTGGTAAGGTGGTACAGGACGTGATTGAGATGAACAAGTGGATGAAACATAATGGATAATAATAGGCTATTACATGCATGAACATAATCAGCTTATGTTCTTGCTTCTACTGTCTCTGTGTTGGTTCGGGGTCTTGAAATGGGTAGAATGTAATTATGTGTTAACTGGATGTTGATTGCTGGTGTTGTCTTTTTCATGTGTAAGGCCTCGCTGATGTTGAGTCCTCAGTTGTCGCTATACCTGTCGGTTATTTCAGTGTTGTTTGTTAAAATTTCTCTAGTGATGGACTGGTTTTGTGAGGACATTATATGCTCCTTGATGGAGTCCTGTTGTTTGTACATTGTTAATCGCCTAGAGAGAGACGTTGTTGTCTTGCTTATATACTGAAATTTTTGGGACTGACAGTCCCCAAGTGAGCATATGAAGGCATAGACAACGTTGGTCTCTTTAAAGGCTTTCTGATTGGCGCCTGGAGAGTTCTTCATAAGTATGTTTGCAGTCTTTTTGTTTTTGTAGTAAATTGTTAATTGTATCTTCTGATTAGTGTCTGTGGGGGATAACGTTCCTATCAATAATATCTTCCAGAACTCTTTTCTTCGTTTTATGAGCCGTCGAAAAGAAGTTCCTGTAAACCAGTCTAATAGGGGGTTCAAGTGTTGTGTTAGTTGATTCTTCAGAGGTTGCATGGGAAGAGTTGTGACACGAGGTGTGTATTGTGACACGTCATGTCACAAGGTGACACGACGTGTCATCTTTCTTTTAATGACGTCTTCAACATAACCGTTAGAGAAGCCATTGTTGACTAGGACGTGCCTCACTCTGCAGAGTTCCTCATCGACCTGCTTTCAACCAGAGCTGTGAGTGAGAGCTCTTTCAACGTAAGTGTTGACAACACTCCGCTGTTTATTTATTTATTTATTTATTTATTTACTTATTTATTTATATATATATATACAAGAAGGTACGTTGGGTTTTTGAGGATACATAGCACGGTGTTTACATTACTGTAAAGCCACTAGTACACGCAGCGTTTCGGGCAGGTCCTTAATCTAACAGATAATTTTAAGTAAATAAATTCTAGCAAAATTTACAAAATGATAATAGGTATATTGCAAGAAAAAAATGAGATGAGAGAGATTAGTAGGTATATTAAAGCACATCGGTAGCTCTGATTGATTGCTTTGACAGCTTGATTGGTAATTTAACAAAGATTAATAGGCACAATTCAGCATATTGATAGTACATATAAGAAGACAGCAATGATAACAAAAGTAAAGTTGTTTGGATTAGGTACATAAAGACTGGGGGATTGGACAGCACTAGATACAGTGCTATTTTAAAGCACTAGGTAGGAAACTATGAAGATATAATTAGGTACTTTTTGGTTTTGTTTTTGAATGAGGCAAAAGTTGGACAGCTTTTCAATTCATTAAAATTAAATGACCTTGTACCTGTCCGGGCAGTCACTATTAGCATTAAGGCATTAATGTTCTGTCAAATCTGTCACCTGATACCTCCTTTTAGATCGTTTCGCAGGAACTTCTTTTCCACGGCTTATAAAACGGGGAAAAGTGTTCTTAAAGATATTATTGCCTTGTCGGGCTCCCACGTGCGCTGGTACATATTGTCTTCTACTACCTCCTTATATGTGTTTATTTTATTAAACTTTATTACAAGAAAAGCGTTACAGACTTACTATTTACAGAAGGTCCAAAGTTGTTTATCATTGGCTTGGGGATATATATATATGTCGTACCTAGTAGCCAGAACGCACTTCTCAGCCTACAATGCAAGGCCCGATTTGCCTAATAGGGCGAGTGATTTTCTTTATTTTCAATAAATTGTTTCCAATAAGATTATTTGAATTATTATTATTATATTATATTAGGAACATAAATTATTTTCTAAATTGTGATAGTTTAGGTTAGGTTAAGATAGGTTAGGTTAGGTTAGGTAGGGTTGGTTAGGTTCAGTCACATATCTACGTTAGTTTTAACTCAAATTTAAAAAAAGTTAACTCATACATAATGAAATGGATAGCTTTATTATTTCATAAGAAAAAACTATTGACATATTTAAATTCAGGAAAACATGGCTTATTAGGCATATCGGGCCTTGCATAGTAGGCCGAGTACCACGTTCTGGCTACTAGGTACGACATATGTCTATATATATATATATATATATATATATATATATATATATATGTCGTACCTAGTAGCCAGAACGCACTTTTTGGCCTACTATGCAAGGCCCGATTTGCCTAATAAGCCAAGTTTTCCTGAATTAATATATTTTTTCTAATGAAATGATAAAGCTACCAATTTCATTATGTATGAGGTCCATTTTTTTTATTGGAGTTAAAATTAACGCAGATATATGACCGAACCTAACCAACCCTACCTAACCTAACGTAACCTATCTTTATAGGTTAGGTTAGGTTAGGTAGCCGAAAAACTTAGGTTAGGTTAGGTTAGGTAGGTTAGGTAGTCGAAAAGCAATTAATTCATGAAAACTTGGCTTATTAGGAAAATCGGGCCTTGCATAGTAGGCTGAGAAGTGCGTTCTGGCTACTAAGTACGACATATATATATATATATATATATATATATATATATATATATATATATATATATATATATATATATATATATATATATACGGAAAAGGATGGGAAGCTGCCTTTTCTAGATGTAACAGTCATGGAAAAGGGCGGAGGTTTCCACACTGCAGTCTACACTAAGGAAACAAACATAGGAATGTGCCTAAATGCCAACAGCGACTGCCCTGACAGGTACAAGAGGAGTGTTGTTAACGCATACGTCGACCGTGCTCTCAGCCACAGCTCAGAATGGAAGCAAGTCGACGAAGAACTCTGTAGGGTAAGGCAGGTCCTAGTCAATAACGGCTTCTCCAATGGTTTCATCAAAGACATCATAAGAAGGAAAGTGAAAAGCCATGCAACCTCTGAAGAGACAACTAACACAACACCTATACCCCCTATTAGACTATTTTACAGGAACTTCTTTTCCACAGCTCATAAAACGGAGGAAAGGGTCCTGAAAGATATTGTTAATAGAAACGTTATCCCTACAGACAAAAATCAGAGGATACAACTGACGATTTACTATAAAACCAGAAAAACGGCCAGCCTACTCATGAGAAACTCTCCAGACACAAAACAGAACGCTTTAAAAGAGACTAACGTCGTCTATGCCTTCAAATGCCCACTTGGGGACTGTAAGCTCCAAAAAACCCAGTATATAGGCAAGACAACAACATCTCTTTCTAGGCGTTTAACGATGCATAAGCAACAGGGCTCCATTAAGGAACATATAATCTCTTCCCATAACCAAACCATCGCCAGAGAAATCCTAGTAAACAACACAGAAATCATCGATAGATACAGCGATAGCAGGCGGCTTGACGTTTGCGAGGCACTACACATCAAGAAGTCAACACCAGCAATCAACAGCCAATTATTGCACAACTATATTCTACCCACCTCAAGACTCCGCTCCAATATAGAAGCATCAAGAAATATGGACCAATAGGCTTTCTACAAACACTTCTATTCAATACCCATTGTTTCTGTTCTGTCTTGTGTTGATACTTTTAATACCCTATTAATATCCCCTCTTGTTCTGTCTTGTGTTAATGCCACATCACCCCTCCCACCTCACTCAAATGTAGATATAAAATCAGAGATACGTAAGTTCTAATCAGTTGTGTATTTGTGAAGTCTTTGAAAATGTAATAAGTTTACGAAACGCGCCCGTGTCGCGTCAGACTAGAAATAAAAATGAATTTTGGAGAAGTGATTTTTGATTTACCTCCAACAGTGAAGCGTAATGTACGAAAGATTGAGAAAATTCGTGTTAGAATTATTAATCTTACTTTTTCGGTCATATTTAATAATATATGTCTACAGGAAAGACTGCTACCAAAATATACTAATATATATATATATATATATATATATATATATATATATATATATATATATATATATATATATATATATATATATATATATATATATATATTTATATATATATATATATATATATATATATATATATATATATATATATATATATATATATATATATATTCATATATATATATGAATGCGAACAAGTTCGTTCGCATTTGTGTTCCTCACGTGTGCCCCAAAGAATGAGGTGATTTGGTAAAATGCTATGCCCAAGATTACTATCCGAGTGCCGGCGGTGGGGTGGTTCAAATAGCCTCGGCTATCACCTCATTTTGTCCGGTCGTGATGGTCAAGTGGATTAAGGCGTCTTGTACATACCAGTTGCGTTGCTTCTGGGAGTATGGGTTCGAGTCACTTCTGTGGTGTGAGTTTCCAGTTATATATATATATATATATATATATATATATATATATATATATATATATATATATATATATATATATATATATATATGTCGTACCTAGTAGCCAGAACGCACTTCTCAGCCTACTATGCAAAGCCTTATTTGCCTAATAAGCCAAGTTTTCCTGAATTAATATATTTTCTCTATTTTTTTTCTTATGAAATGATAAAGCTACCCATTTCATTATGTATGAGGTAAATTTTTTTTTATTGGAGTTAAAATTAACGTAGATATATGACCGAACCTAACCAACCTTACCTAACCTAACCTAACCTATCTCTATAGGTTATGTTAGGTTAGGTAGCTGAAAAAGTTAGGTTAGGTTAGGTTAGGTAGTCGAAAAAACATTAATTCATGAAAACTTGGCTTATTAGGCAAATTGGGCCTTGTATAGTAGGCTGAGAAGTGCGTTCTGGCTACTAGGTACGACATATATATATATATATATATATATATATATATATATATATATATATATATATATATATATATATATATATATATATATATATATATATATATATATATATATATATGTCGTACCTAGTAGCCAGAACGCACTTCTCAGCCTACTATGCATGGCCCGATTTGCCTAATAAGCCAAGTTTTACTGAATTAATATATTTTCTCTATTTTTTCATATGTAATGATAAAGCTACCCATTTCATTATGTATGAGGTCAATGTTTTTTTATTGGAGTTAAAATTAACGTAGATATATGACCAAACCTAACCAACCCTACCTAACCTAACCTAACCTATCTTTATAGGTTAGGTTAGGTTAGGTAGCCGAAAACGTTAGGTTAGGTTAGGTTAGGTAGGTTAGGTAGTCGAAAAAACATTAATTCATAAAAACTAGGCTTATTAGGTAAATCGGGCCTTGCATTGTAGGCTGAGAAGTGCGTTCTGGCTACTAGGTACGACATATATATATATATATATATATATATATATATATATATATATATATATATATATATATATATATATATATATATATATATATATATATATATATATATGCGAACAAGCCTGAATGGTCCCCAGGACAATATGCAACTGAAAACTCACACCCCAGAAGCGACTCGAACCCATACTCCCAGGAGCAACGCAACTGGTATGTACAAGACGCCTCAAATAGCCTCGGCTATCACCTCATTATGTCCGGTCGTGATGGTCAAGTGGATTAAGGCGTCTTGTACATACCAGTTGCGTTGCTCCTGGGAGTATGGGTTCGAGTCACTTCTGGGGTGTGAGTTTTCAGTTATATGTATATATATATATATATATATATATATATATATATATATATATATATATATATATATATATATATATATATATATATATATATATATATATATATATATATATATATATATATATCAAGATGCTCTTGAGAGAGAGAAAGAATAGAAAGTAATAGTTCCCAGCACTTTTGCATTTTAATACACATATCAATTATAATAGACAGCTTAACAATTGCTAAAGGAAAGTTTATCACTGTTATTAACATTAAACTTTTAGAAGCAAAAATGACATATATAGTAATGTAGTACTCATGAATAGTTTTACAGTGATACAGGGGTCAGCAGAGTCGGTTCACAACCTAGAGGTTCAGGGTTGAATTCCCGAAATTGAGATAGGTACCCTGTTAGGGTTTGCATCTTGGAATAGGTCTTAAGTGGGGGACCTTGATTAACGCAGCAGTCTTCCAATAACTAACCACGTAGAACAGGTGTAAGCAGGTCACGACCACCGCCACGACTCCTTTCACCTCTAAGTGCAACGCCATAATAATATTATCTTCATGAGCCGTCAGGCAGTTCTTACTGAGTTTGAAGTATATAAGGCAGGTGGTGGCTGCTGCTGCGCTCACCAGTCTTGTCTCTCCTACTACTGCTAAGGTGAGTGAGGTGCTGGAGGGACATATACACAGAGGTGCTCCCATACTTAGATACACGGGCATGTATGTGGCTGACGATGGTTATCTGTGTACATGTAATTTTTCTAGAACACATTTACGCTGCTGTAGTGAGTCCAGTTGACGATTTTACGGAGATATCAGTGTCATCATAATGCTTGAATGACCTGAGGTGTTTGATAGCAGCTGGTGTTACAAGTTTAAGGTATAGAAGCAAGGCTCTCAGCACACTTCTGGTGATAGGTGTGCATGGATTTGCAAGATGAATTGTGAAGTCAGCTTCAGGCAAACTGATTAATTTAAACTTATATTCAGTTTGGTGATATTAGAGATAAATTTATATCAGTAGGTTATCAGATATATGGAGGTGTGTTAGCATTAATTACTGAAGTATTGCGGACATAGAAATGCTTGTCTCATCAGTGATCAGTAATGGTGATGCAGCGTCCCTAATGACTAATGGTAAAAGACATGTTGAGTCTCTTAATAATAATGGAAAGCTTTTGTTCTCACCTCATGTTAATACTTCTAATGTGTCTTGGGACACCTCAGGGCTCGGAATTGTATTGGTTTTTGTTTGTTTAAAGTAGAAGTTTGGAAATTAATTCTGTTAAAGACATAATTGTCCATTAAGAGGTCTAATAAACATCACATAAAATTGCCTAGTATATTTAATCTTGACAATGTTCCTACCAGTAAGTGTACTTATTCAGAGGCTTAAGTCCTTCTTGAGTCTATTATGTAAGTAGATTATACAGGGTTAATGTTGACACTTAGTCTAAGATATTTGTGTTGCTTGGAAGTTGCGATGTTTTGATTGTTAACTCTGAAAAATAGAGGGTCATTTAGTCACTTGTTCCGATAGATTGATTTAATTTTTTTATGGAGATAAATTAGATCAAATTTTACGTTCTTGGTAGTCGGTAAAAAAAGTACAGCTTGCTGTTGAATTTGAATATTTGCTGCAATAGAAATGTCATCTGAATAGGAGAGAATAGCGTTGTCAGCTTGTGTGGGGATCTGAACCATTATTTTGTTTATATAAACATAGAAAAACGTGTGGTTAAGCACTCCGTCATGAGGTGAACTAATCTAAAATGAGGAAATTAATGACTTTACTGCTGGCGAAGAGTTACAATAACGTGGCTGAAGTATGTTGACCACACCACACACTAGAAAGTGAAGGGACGACGACGTTTCGGTCCGTCCTGGACCATTCTCAAGTCGACTGTGATGAGGAAATTAGGCGATGGCAATAAATAAGCAAGAGAGAGGTGAGAAGAAAACTTAGAGCAAGGCAAAAGCTACGAAATGGAAAAGTCAAAATGGCTCTACTTTTTTGAGGACCAAGGCCTGTTACGAAGGTGACCTCTGAAGTCATGTGCACAGCCTCCCCCTTGACTTCAACAAAGAATAATTGTTCCAGGTGTTCTCTGTTAGTTGCGTCAAGTGCGGTTAATCATAATCTCTCTGATAATTGTTTGGTTGTTGACCTGAAATTTGTGTTTCCTTTGCAAGAGAAGTGTTATTTTGAATAGTTAGGCGCCTTGAAAGAGATATTGTTGTCTTACCTTTTAATGATATCGTTAGGGTTGATAATCCTCAAGTGTGCATGTAAAAACGACAATGTCATTTGTTATTTATTTTATTTATACATACAAGCGTTCTTACATTTTTGTAAAGCCACTAGCACGCATAGCGTTTCAGGCAGGTCCTTAATCTTAATTTTTCCCTGTATCACGACCCGGTAAACCGTTTAACAACCAGGTATCCAATCACTGATGAGTCACCAGAAGCTACAGTTAAGGATTAGCCGCTTCATCAGAGTTGCGAGTATGTTCACCTTTCTTCAATGATGTCATCGACATATCCGTTAGAATATGCATTATTGACTTGGACCTTCTTTCTTCTGCCGAGTTCCTCGTCAACCTGCTTTCAACAGGAGCCGAGTGTAGGAACACCACTGTTGACATAGTCGTCAGCAACACGTGTGTGTCATAGCACTCACGACTACCATTAAGGCACATCCACAGGCTAGTTCTCTTGGCATAGATGGCAGTGTGAATGCCACCGCTCCTTTCCAAGACCGTTACATCACCGAAAGGCAGCTAACCTTTACTCTCTGTCTCGCAAGAGAACTTCAGCACGGAACCTCATATGAAATCTTCCTCCAGGAGAACAACGGGGTATTGGATGCACAAAGCTCTCACGATCTTCCATTACTTATGACGCTATCACTGAGTTGATGGGAATTATAATGAGATTTCACATTGGGTAATACTGGCCTTTCACACTGAATAATACTGGCCTTTCACACTGAATAATACTGGGATTTCACACACAATAATACTGGCCTTTCACACTGAATAATACTGGGCTTTTACACAAAATAATTCTGGGCTTTTACACCAAATAATACTAGTGTTTCACACTGAATAATACTGGGGTTTCACACTGAATAATACTGGTGTTTCACACTGAATAATACTGGGGTTTCACAATGAATTTGTGAATCAGGTTTCGTCTACGTTTGCATCATCACGTTCCGATCTTGTTCTTTCTCTCGTGGTGGGTAGAGTGAATAGTTCCGTTATTTGGGTATTTATATTGGGTTGTTCGACTTTTATGTGAAGGGCTTCAAGAATTTGTAATCGTCTTCCATCTTGAGTGATGTTATGGGCTTGTCTCATGTGATTTTTGGGGGCATCTGACTGAAGATTTCATCTTTAGTAGTGCCTTCTGGCTATTATATATATATATATATATATATATATATATATATATATATATATATGTATATATATATATATATATATATATATATATATATATATATATATATATATATATATATATATATATATATATGCGAACAAGCCTGAATGGTCCCCAGGACTATATGCGACTGAAAACTCACACCCCAGAAGTGACTCGAACCCATACTCCTAGGAGCAACGCAACTGGTAACTACAGGACGCCTGAATCCGCTTGACCATCACGACCGGACATAAGGAAGTGGTAGCCGAAGCTATTTGAACCACTTCCCCTCTGGCACTAGGATGGTAATCTTGGGCATAGCAATCTATCAAATCACCTCATTCTTTGGGGCACACGTGAGGAACGTGTGCTATGCTATGCCCAAGATTACCATCCGAATGCCGGCGGGGAAGTGGTTCAAATAGCTTCGGTTATCACATCCTTATGTCCGGTCGTGATGGTCAAGCGGATTAAGGCGTCCTGTAGTTACCAGTTGCGTTGCTCCTGGGAGTATGGGTTCGAGTCACTTCTGGGGTGTGAGTTTTCAGTCATATATATATATATATATATATATATATATATATATATATATATATATATATATATATATATATATATATATATATATTATATATATATATATATATATATATATATATATATATATATATATATATATATATATATATATATATATATATATATATATATAGGCCTATTGGCCCATACGAAGCAGCTCCAATCCCAAAGATTAATCAAGTGTAATTGGCCTGTTATGTTGATCAGTGTCTTCCGTGTAGGCATCGTTATGTTCTGGGCTTGTCCTTACTCTCATGGTGGGTAAAGTAAATAGTTCCGTGATTTAGATTATTTACTCTACCCACCATGAGAGTAAGGACAAGACCAGAACATAACGATGCCAACACAGAAGACACTGTTCAACATAACAGGCCAATTACACCTGATTAATCTTTGGGATTGGAGCTGCCTCGTATGAGCCAATAAGCCTTCTGCAGTTAAGTTTATTCTTATGTTCTTATGTGTTTCGTCCCCCCACGTATCCCCGTTGTTTTTACCTTTATTGCACTTGTCTTCTCACCTGACCCCAAACGGGTATATATCAATGAGTTCTGTAATTTCTTTTCAATTGAGAATGAACCATGGAGATTCAAAACGTTGTGCAAATTGTATAAATAAGTGTAATACATTCTATAGTAATTCACTTTTTCTTCACTTTGAAATAACGAAAATGAGTTTTGGAGAACTCCTCTTTCATCTAAGCCCTGATGCTAGGAAAATAGTTAGAGGGAGAGAAGCCCAAAACCAGAAGATAGTAAATACTGAATATGCAATCATATTCAATGAGACATGTTTAAAAGAAAACCTGCTGCCAGTATACACACACACACACACACATATATATATATATATATATATATATATATATATATATATATATATATATATATATATATATATATATATATATATATATATATATATATATATGTATATATATATATATATATATATATATATATATATATATACATATATATATATATATATATATATATATATATATATATATATATATATATATATATATATATATATAACTGAAAACTCACACCCCAGAAGTGACTCGAACCCATACTGCCAGGAGCAACGCAACAGGTATGTACAGGACACATTAATCCACTCGACCATCACGACTGGACACAAGGAGGTGATAACCGAAGCTATTTGAACCATCCCCCCCCCCCGGCACTCGGATGGTAATCTAGGGCATAGTATTTTATCAAATCACCTCATTCTTTGGGGCACACGTGAGGAACACAAATGCAAACATACCTGAATGGTCCCCAGGACTATATGCAACTGAAAACGTACACCCCAGAAGTGACTCGAACCCATAGTGCCAGGAGCAATGCAACTGGTATGTTCAGGACACCTTAATCCACTCGACCATCGCGACCGGACATAAGGAGGTGATAGGCGAAGCTATTTGAACCCCCCCCCCCGCCGCCGGCACTCGGATGGTAATCTTGGGCATAATATTTTATCATACACCTCATTCTTTGGGGCAAATGTGAGGAACACAATTGCGAACAAGCCTGAATGGTCCCCAGGACTATATGCATCTGAAAACTCACACCCCAGAAGTGACTCGAACCCATAGTGCCAGGAGCAACGCAACTGGTATGTACAGGACACCTTAATCCACTTTCTAATTTCTATTCCTCCTCCACCTGTACTAGAAGAGTGGCAGGTACCACCAAGATATCGTAGAGAGAGAATTACTGAAGAAGAAATAGAGTATATAAACAGAGGAGGCCCTGCATACGAGGGATGAAACCAGTTGGTGTAAATACTATATATAATGGTTAGAACGATATTGTTAAGGTTTTTCTTGTTATCCTTTAACCCCCTACAAATGTAATAAAAAATTACATGCAAGTATATATATATATATATATATATATATATATATATATATATATATATATATATATATATATATATATATATATATATATATATATATATATATATATATATATATTTATATATATATATATATATATATATATATATATATATATATATATATATATATATATATATATATATATATATATATAGTGAACTAATATATAGTGAACTTTGGATATATATATATATATATATATATATATATATATATATATATATATATATATATATATATATATATATATATATGTATATATATATATATATATATATATATATATATATAGTGAACTTTGGTTATATATATATATATATATATATATATATATATATATATATATATATAAATATATATATATATATATATATATATATATATATATATATATATATATATATATATATATATATATATAGTGAACTAATATATAGTGAACTTTGGATATATATATATATATATATATATATATATATATATATATATATATATATATATATATATATATATATATATATATATATATATATATATATATATATATATATATATGCATATATTTCTATCTTGTAGCCCTTCTCCCCTCATCTTTTATTACCACTAAATTCTGTCTTTATATACTATCTTCATCACCATTTTTATCGTCACTGCTCAGTAGTTTCAGCACTGTAACCCGAATGAATTAGTTCACAGCATTCGATTTTTTTTATAAATACATAGATACATCTGCATTTGTGCCGCTACCCTAGACTATATGAAGGGGAGTACACCTAGACTATATGAAGGGGAGTACAGTGTGTCAAAAAGCTAGCTACATAGTGCTAAAAATCTCCATCACACAGGAAGGTTAGTCATGCAGAGGCAGTCTGGGAGACTCCGAGGTGCATTATGAGGATATCATGAACACATGAGTGAATAAGGTAGCAGTGATACTAAAAGGCTCCATCTCGCAGGATCGATAGTCATACCGGGCCATATATATGTTTAGTAGCCTGCACTGGCAAATTTTTGGTGCACTATGAGGATATTTTCAAGAACACGAGAGTGAATAAAGTAATTGCAAAGCTCCAAATACCTCATGCCAACTGGTCTGAAAGGTCTAATAACTGGGAATTCGGTGATGTAGTGTGGGAGATCATGCCGCAGTTCCTGCTCAAAGAGTTTGCACCTGTAGTGCTCAGGATTGGGAGATCCGTCACCTGTAGCCACCTACCACAAGTAACGGTAACCCAACCTGATTTTGGAAATCACTGTGTCGCACAATCTGGTGGACGTTTTGTCCTACCCATAGATATAGGTTACAGTTCTGAACAAATCATAGCTTTTTATACTAGTGCTTTCAGGTCGTTGGGAGTCAGTAATTTCTTTCCTATCAGACCTGAGTGTTTGAACCAATATAATTTTGACGGTAGAGATGGGGATACCTAGATCTAATTCAACTTCATCTTTATTACACGCTAATTTGGCTGCAATGATTAATTCATGAAAATTATCGGTAAACTCTTCGGGAAATACTTCCCCGATTTCGTTTCAGACTTCAAGACTCTCGTATATTGTTGGGTTACAAGCTGATATTTCTTTTAACATTTTACTTAACCCTGCCCGACCAGGGTTAAGTAAAATGTCCGTCCCATACCCAAGACCATGACCTCTGTACATTTGGGTGAGGTTACACCCAAAGCATCTGGCCTCTAAGTTAGAACAGACAGATGGACATGCACTACACGACATAACAGGTAGCTTCATTAGGCCAAGAGCACTGCCTCATTCAAACCTTCTAAATACAACTATCCATCAAGGAGAATTATTTATCCTCAGGAGTCTAGACAAGGCGCTGTCATATTGGTCACCCAGGTTCCTCCCAGCCAAGAGAGGGTGAGAAGTACCTCTCGCAAATGTTACAAAGATTGTTGTCTCATCAGTAATGTAGACCAACTACTTGGGGTGGTCGGTAGAGCGACGGTCTTTCTTCATGCAGGTCGGCGTTCAATCCCCCGACTGTCCAAGTGGCTGGGCATCATTCCTTTCCCCCGTCCCATCCCAAATCCTTATCCTGATCCCTTCCAAGTGCTATATTTAGGTGTAATGGCTTGGCGGTTTCTCCTGATAGTTCCTTTCCCTTCGTTAGTAATGTTAATGTTCGCTGCCACAGTATTAATTCAGGAGGGTCTAGCATCCCTATACCAACCCCGAGAAAATGTTAACCTACAGCTTGCACCGGATGCTAGGGCAACACCTTCCTTAAATTCATGCATCATATAAACTTGTAAAACTAATCAATGCCACGTGTGTCAGGACACCGCCTCACATCTCTAAAGCAACACTCCGGCAAACAGCAGCTAAATTCACAAACTTCTGAAAAAAGTTAATGAAGCTTTCAGGAACCATCCAAACATGGCACAATATCTTGTTGTTTGACTGTACTCGCCTTGTTGACCTCCCAAGGAGAAACAAGTTATTTGCAGCCTCATTAGTTAGACCCATAAATGAGTTCCTCAGAGAAGATATCCTGGTCCACTTGTCCTCTCGTGCAAGAAAACAACCGTCATAGACACGCATAATTGCTCATCAATAAACCTAAAAATCCCGTCTAATATTGGCAAGGAAAAAATATAATAGTATTGGAGGTACAATAAAAATTATTATCAACGATGGTACAATAGCCCCAAGAAACATTACCGTAGCACTAGCTCTATACATAGACAACAGTAATCCCTGAGAAAATGCTTGTGCAGCAGAACCTTTAACTGGTCAAGAATCTGAACGCCTTAAAACTGCATTTTTTTTCCACTTAGATTAGCGGGTGACTCCCCGAAACTAAAGACCTCAGCATATCAAACAAATGCTATACCCAGAACTTGGCGAACTCACAAGATTCTCCAACCCGTACCTGGCTGGCAGCGTCCACGACTTTATCAAGCCGCAAATGACAGTGACTAAGACTGGTGCAAGATTAGTTAGACAGAATATGGATACCATGCTAAAATCTTATTAGCTTGCATTTGTTTCCCCTAAGGTTGTGAAGCTGCAGCCCACCCAACACGAACATGCATCGTTATTGTCACAGACCAGACGGCACTGGTTAAGCTCGGGTTTCTGTTCTTCGCGCAGTTCATAACCATTTCTCTCCTGATTAACCTTTCATCCAATTACGTCACACCAGGGGGTCAAAGCTTCTCTTTGGGGTACATCAAATTGACTCGTTTGAAGGTGTCCAATACAGTCATTCCCTAACCACTTTTTTGGCAAGCAATTAAGGAGGTCACTGATATTCAGTCCCGCGGACAATATATTTGGCTACTGAATGAAAGCATTATTGCTGGCAACTAAAATTCATTGAGGACATATGCAAAATATAAGATCAAAGAGTAAACCTTTGTCTCATCCTTTATGGTCAAGTGTGAAACAATTTTCAACAATTGCACATCACACACGGCTCACAACTGATCACACTCGAACTGTTCTTGAGTAATGTTACTCTCTTTTCCTGTGCTCGAACTGCACCTTTCTAAACGTTTCACGCATGTACTGCAAATATAATTTTTTTAAATAGAACCAAAACGCCTAACCGACCCTGGTCTATCTATACACATAATAATAATAATAATAAATATTGATATAAATTTGTATGCGAGAATATATAGTTTCTGGTCGCGTAGTACAGTAAAATTCACGAATGCGCCTTTGGGGTCTGCTGCAGCTTAGACCTGAATTGTCACTTTATTTATGTTTCAGGATTCTTGCCAACGTGGTTCTTGGAGGTGCCGTGCTGGCCACGTAAACACCACTTACACACGTACGCACCCATACTTGTACACACTTAATATCCAACTTTATTAAGGAAACTTTCATTACTTTTCGTTGGTGTGGCAAATAATATCTATGAGTGGGCTCCTTTTAGTAATATTTTAAAATCAAAATCAAACATTTTAAACTCAGAACGAGCTTAATGAATTACAAACTTGCAACACATCAGGTAGTCTATAGGTAAGCAGGTGGACCCCCGGCCACTCTATACCTTAAACAAACTCTGTAAGTGGCCATCTTCCGCCCTGCCTCCGGTGCTTGTCGCGGCGCACTCCACGCCTTCTGTCACTAAAATATTTGTATACAACTCTAGATGATAAAGGTGATCAAATTACTTCAGGTAATTTACATAACTCAATGTACCTAATTCCTTCAGATGATCCTGGGACTTGTACTGCTGGTGAACCTGGGGCTGTGTTTGGCCGAACTGCCCCCGATTTATGGTGCTCCGCGACCCCCAAGATATGGCCCACCACCTTCCCTGTGCCATCCCGAGACTAAATATGTCACCCAGGTAGTGACTAAGTTCAACCAGGTCAGTTTACCTCACAGTTCACTAACTAGTAATACGTCAATATACGTTACTGGAGCAAGTGTTAGGTATCTTAAAGAACAGTAGTTCTGAGTAGTTTTATATACAAAACTATAAGTGTATTTTTCAGCAGAATTGATCCAAAATATTTAATATAATTATATATGTACCCGTATAATTTTCTTCAATAAATTTTGAGACAAAAAATATCTTGATATGTCACTGCCACTCTGTATTACTGATGTTTTGTGTATGGCAGGTACCCGTGTACACCACTGTCTACCAGACGCAGGTAGTACCCACTACCATCTACCAGACGCAGTTCCAGACCGTGTACAAGACACAGTACCTGACGGAATTCCTCCCTCAGTACCTCACCATAACAGATATCCAGAAGAAGTACGTCACTGAGACGCAGTACGTCACCCGCTACGAGACATCTTTCGTCCCTCAGTACATTACCAAGACAGACTACCAGACGCAGTACGTGACGCAAACAGCCTACCAGACGCAGTACGTTACCACCACCCAGATTAACTACCACACACAAACTCAGTACATCCCGAAGTACATAACTACAGCAGAGTACGTGACACAAACTGTCTACAAGACCCAGGTGGTACCCCAGTACAGCACCGTCGTGAAGACGCAGGACCACTACGTCACCTACTGTCCCCCACCCACACCTGTCTACGGTCCCCCTCCCACACCTGGCTACGGTCCCCCACCGCCGCCACCACCCCCAGAGGAGTCTTATGGTACTCCACCAGTCTTGCCTTCCCCCATCTACGGATAGGCACTTGAGATAGAGTTATCAGCGCGTGAACAATTGCTTACTCAGTTGACTAAGTACAAGAGGACGTATCCCCATTGCGGACACTGGTCATCTCCTCGCCTCGGGGTGTGTGGCGAGGCCAGCACTGGGCTGTTCTCCTTGTTCATAGTTATATGACAATAATTAATCATAAGCATTTTTCCAGTAAAGATATTTGTATAGAGTTAAATTTTGTTTTTAAATAACATGTATTTTTTTTTCTTCCAGCTAATTATTCATTCACTTTAATTTATTTAATAACAGTTTTGGACGACCATAAACAAATTCCATTTATAATTTAGAAATAATTGAATTATTAAATTTATTTCTAATGAAATTATAATTAATATTTGAAAAATGCTGATAATTTTTTTTTATTTGATTTCAATAGTACTCTTTGTATTTTTTAAAAGGATAATATATGTTATCTTTTGATATTAAAAGAGATAACATATTTTTTAGTAACAGATGTCACACAATACTTAAAATAAATATTTATTCCATTAAGCATCATTGCCAGTGTTTACTGTAATCCTCACAACACATCATTGCCAGTGTTTACTGTAATCCTCACAACACATCATTGCCAGTGTTTACTGTAATCCTCACAACACATCATTGCCAGTGTTTACTGTAATCCTCACAACACATCATTGCCAGTGTTTACTGTAATCCTCACAAACCATCATTGCCAGTGTTTACTGTAATCCCACAACACATCATTGCCAGTGTTTATGATAATCCCACAACACGTCATTGCCAGTGTTTACTGTAATCCTCACAACACATCATTGCCAGTGTTTACTGTAATCCCACAACACATCATTGCCAGTGTTTACTGTAATCCTCACAACACATCATTGCCAGTGTTTACTGTAATCCTCACAACACATCATTGCCAGTGTTTACTGTAATCCTCACAACACATCATTGCCAGTGTTTACTGTAATCCTCACAACACATCATTGCCAGTGTTTACTGTAATCCTCACAAACCATCATTGCCAGTGTTTACTGTAATCCCACAACACATCATTGCCAGTGTTTATGATAATCCCACAACACGTCATTGCCAGTGTTTACTGTAATCCTCACAACACATCATTGCCAGTGTTTACTGTAATCCCACAACACATCATTTCCAGTGTTTACTGTAATCCCACAACACATCATTGTCAGTGTTTATGGTAATCCCACAACACATCATTGCCAGTGTTTACTGTAATCCCACAACACATCATTGTCAGCGTTTACTGTAATCCTCACAACACATCATTGCCAATGTTTATGATAATCCCACAACACATCATTGCCAGTGTTTACTGTAATCCTCACAACACATCATTGCCAATGTTTATGATAATCCCACAACACATCATTGCCAGTGTTTACTGTAATCCTCACATCACATCATTGCCAGTGTTTACTGTAATCCCACAACACATCATTGCCAGTGTTTACTGTAATCCTCACAACACATCATTGCCAGTGTTTATGATAATCCCACAACACGTCATTGCCAGTGTTTACTGTAATCCTCACAACACATCATTGCCAGTGTTTACTGTAATCCCACAACACATCATTGCCAGTGTTTACTGTAATCCCACAACACATCATTGTCAGTGTTTATGGTAATCCCACAACGGATTGTCAAGAACAGCACATCAACAAGAACTAAGTCTACTACAACAAAATCTTGACGTTACGTTAATGTCTTTCAGTGGCACATTAAAGACAGCTAATTGACAACCAGGTATAGGAAGAAGTCCTCTCCTTTGCCGCGAGGCTGAATACTGAACTAACTGAACAATCTCAGAATGTTCCCTGAAGACGCAGATTGCAATAACCCTTACAGCACTCTGGAATACAGTTACAATTCAAACAACAACAAGGCAGGTTAACGAGACATTTTTCCGGTAACCCCCGTTAATTACTTCAACACTCGTCTCCAAAGACGAGTCCAACAAACAGTAATATAAAAGTTACACTTAATTCACTTTGAGGACGTTAATTACCCATAATTTACTTGAGCAATTAATTTACTGTTAAACGAATAGCAAATTAAACAGAACACATGACGTTAACTCAAACACAGTTACAACCTACAGCTCAAATCAAACTCTGTGAATTCATCTTGTTGACATTAATTACCCGTTATTAACTTGAGGGACTAATTAAAGTCATACAGACAGATAACTACATCAGATCGTCTTACGTTACTCAATCACTGTTGAACTCCCACAACAGTGCTCAACAACTGGATGAATTTAAACTATGTGGAATAAACTTCGACGACGCTAATTACTCCAATTAACTTGAGTGATCAACCTTAACTGTCGAACGGACAGAAAATCGATTCAGCCAAATGTAAGTTCACTCAACCGAACTGTCACCCTCTCGACAACTGGCGTTAACTATCATAATAATTTTGAGTGATTAATTACTGTCACACTACAGGTAATTAATGCAGACATAATACATTACTCAAATCACTATCGCCCAACGACAGCTAGTCAAAACACGGTGAATCCGCTTGACGGTGTTAATTACCCTTAATTAAGTGATCAATTAACTGTCCCGAAGCTTGGTAATTAATTCAGAACACATGATGCTAACACACTGACGCCCCCCACGACCACTGTGTGAATTCACTATGATGTTAATTACCCTTAATTAACTTGAGTGATCAATTAACTGTCCCGCAGACAGATAATTGAACATGATCATACTTCGTTAATTTCAATATTGTTATCTACACAACAGCTCCCTCATCAGACCAATGTAAACTTCCTCAGTGACGACAATTAGCACTGATAATCAACTCTCTCTGAATCATTAATGAGGAATTAATGATTACACCAAGTCCTTGTCTCACAGACAAGCAAGCACAAGTTACACTGTAAGAGTTTTATTATAATGGAATATTGAAAATGGTATTTGAAATTTGGATAATTCCTAAAAAAGAAATTCCGGAACTCCTTTAACCTTATTCCTATCGTGATATTCATATAGGTTGCCTGAGGAAGGACTTGCTTAGCTAACACACCAGTGTAGTAAGCAGCTCATTCCTCACTCTGGGACCAGATATGAACAATTGACCATGCGCGAGCAAACGCCGAGACCCCAAAAAGTTGAAATCCCCTCCACTTAGGCCGTTGATCTTCGGCATTCGTCGAAGCGAATGTAACGAGCAGGTCCTGGGCTCTCACAGCAATATTATTTGTTGTGTAGTGCTATATATTCAGCTCTAGACGCTAGAAGCAGTCTCAATTTGATAGTCGAGTGTGACAGAAAACTTGCAAGACAATATAAATGTGGGGGTGTAACGAAAAGACAGTGTTCAGCATAACAACTTAGTTTATTCAATAGACTACTAACTACTACAACAACGAAAGAAATATCAATGACGTTACTCGAAATCCTTCCTGAGACACTTTCAATGACAGCTAGACACCAGCCCCTCGGACTGCATATTGAACTAACTCGAACATACTGTGTGACCACAGAAGAATCAACCAAGCAAACAAGACACTCTAATGTGGTTGATACTTGGTTGATGGGGTTCTGGGAGTTCTTCTACTCCCCAAGCCCGGCCCGAGGCCAGGCTTGACTTGTGAGAGTTTGGTCCACCAGGCTGTTGCTTGGAGCGGCCCGCAGGCCCACATACCCACCACAGCCCGGTTGGTCCGGCACTCCTTGGAGGAATAAATCTAGTTTCCCCTTGAAAATGTCCACGGTTGTTCCGGCAATATTTCTTATGCTTATATAATCACAAGCAATATAGATGTATAATCTATAATCACAATTACAACATCGTAGCAATGAGACGTGTCTCCAATAACCTCTTATCCGTACTCTATGCTTCCTGCAGCCTACATCTGCAATAGCGGTTGCAATTCAATCAAATTAGTAGCCTATCAGTGACATGACCATAACTAATGAGGTTACTCACAACTCCAGCATCTCCTCAATTAAATTGTTACGTTAACACTTCGTCCCTCGGACGATCAACAGTCAATAACAAATTGATTACGTTAATAACAAATTAACATTTACGTTAACATAATCTTGTCTTCTCAAAGACAAATCAATCTTACAACTGTCCTAGTAACTCGGAAATTACACAAACACTCTACCCGTCGAGCATTCAGTGAGTAATCCCCATTAATCCCTGTACTTCCAAACAGCTGATTAATATCTTCACAAGTTACTTTAATTTGCATTATCGGTTACTATCACTCAAAGATAGTGAACTTCAATTACAATGTCCAAAGTGCTAAAGAAAACGGTAATCACTCGTGATTACCCTTGAGCAATTAATTACTATCCCGAAGTTCAATAACTAATCAATACAAATACGTGACCTTTCACACTGGCTCAGCAGTCTATATTAAAGGTATGAATTCCGTCTAGCCTTCCATACCAGACCAATTCAGGTGACTAAGGACGCTAATCACCACGTTTACGTTATTTCACAATGACAAGTACTTATACTTCCGGACAGGTCAATAACGACGTTACGTTAATGGAACAATGGAGCCTTCGTGTGAGTCGATTAATCACGGATCGAAGTTAATTACTTTGACTCCCTGGAACACATCATTTACCTGCCCACTGACTGATAATTACGACAGACAATACTCTAATTCTTGTCCGGCTGATGTCGTCGTGTCAACCACCCAATACCGTAGAAGTAAGAATCCGGGATTGTGATGGCTAGGCTCCCTGAGACTATCACTGCTGTTTCCTGAAAAATAAATAACCCAAACGCTTCTTACGTTACTCAAATTGTTAAAGAACAAATTCTCTATAAGCAATGGGTGTTCCCTTGGTTACGTTATATTATTTGCCTCGCAATCATCTCACTGAATGGTGGACTTCGATGTCCACCTGAATCACGGGAGAATATAAAACCCAAGTACTCGTCTCAACCGAGTTCACCCACGACAATCACCCACTAACAAATCATAAGAATTTACGTTACAATCCGGTTGCAATGACAATACTGCAGAAACCCAATATATAACACTCAGGACATGAACCGTTTAGAACACGCCCCCACAATGCTTTAGTGAACTGCAAAACACACCGGTGATTGATCAACACTATCAACAATCACCAACAATGACAACCCCTTTGCAATAACACACACGGCAATGTGCACTAAATCAAATATATTAGTGTACTGCCCAACACTTTAATGACTGGTTGCAAATGACCGCAGTGCTCTAATTACCTCTTAGAACACTGGTCCACACATTGCAATCACCACAGTAAACAACGTACTAATCACACTGGGCTTCGTGACACTACGAATATATATATATATATATATATATATATATATATGTCGTACCTAATAGCCAGAACGCACTTCTATGCCTACTATTCAAGGCCCGATTTGCCTAATAAGCCAAGTTTTCATGAATTAATATATTTTCTCAAATTTTTTTCTTATGAAATGATAAAGCTACCCATTTCATTATGTATGAGGTCAATTTTTTTTATTGGAGTTAAAAATAACGTAGATATATGACCGAACCTAACCAACCCTACCTAACCTAACCTAACCTATCTTTATAGGTAAGGTTAGGTTAGGTAGCCGAAAAAGGTAGGTTAGGTTAGGTTAGGTAGGTTAGGTAGTCGAAAAACAATTAATTCATGAAAACTTGGCTTATTAGGCAAATCGGGCCTTGAATAGTAGGCATAGAAGTGCGTTCTGGCTATTAGGTACGACATATATATATATATATATATATATATATATATATATATATATATATATATATATATATATATATATATATATATGTCGTACCTAGTAGCCAGAACTCACTTCTCAGCCTACTATGCAAGGCCCGATTTGCCTAATAAGCCAAGTTTTCCTGAATTAATATATTTTCTCTAATTTTTTTCTTATGAAATGATAAAGCTACCCATTTGATTATGTATGAGGTCACTTTTTTTTTATTGGAGTTAAAATTAACGTAGATATATGACCGAACCTAACCAACCCTACCTAACCTAACCTAACCTATCTTTATAGGTTAGGTAGCAGAAAAAGTTAGGTTAGGTTAGGTTAGGTAGGTTAGGTAGTCGAAACACAATTAATTCATGAAAACTTGGCTTATTAGGCAAATTGGGCCTTGCATAGTAGGCTGAGAAGTGCGTTCTGGCTACTAGGTACGACATATATATATATATATATATATATATATATATATATATATATATATATATATATATATATATATATGTCGTACCTAGTAGCCAGAACTCACTTCTCAGCCTACTATTCAAGGCCCGATTTGCCTAATAAGCCAAGTTTTCCTGAATTAATATATTTACTATAATTTTTTTCTTATGAAATGATAAAGCAACCCTTTTCTCTATGTATGAGGTCAATTTTTTTTTATTGGAGTTAAAATGAACGTAGATATATGACCGAACCTAACCAACCCTACCTAACCTAACCTAACCTATATTTATAGGTAAGGTTAGGTTAGGTAGCCAAAAAAAGCTAGGTTAGGTTAGGTTAGGTAGGTTAGGTAGACGAAAAAACATTAATTCATGAAAACTTGGCTTATTAGGCAAATCGGGCCTTGAATAGTAGGCTGAGAAGTGCGTTCTGGCTATTAGGTACGACATATATATATATATATATATATATATATATATATATATATATATGTCGTACCTAGTAGCCAGAACGCACTTCTCAGCCTACTATTCAAGGCCCGATTTGCCTAATAAGCCAAGTTTTCCTGAATTAATATATTTTCTCTAATTTTTTTCTTATGAAATGATAAAGCTACCCATTTCATTATGTATGAGGTCAATTTTTTTTTATTGGAGTTAAAATTAACGTAGATATATGACCGAACCTAACCAACCCTACCTAACCTAACCTAACCTATCTTTATAGGTTAGGTTAGGTTAGGTGGCCGAAAAAGTTAGGTTAGGTTAGGTTAGGTAGGTTAGGTAGTCGAAAAACAATTAATTCATGAAAACTTGGCTTATTAGGCAAATCGGGCCTTGAATAGTAGGCAGAGAAGTGCGTTCTGGCTACTAGGTACGACATATATATATATATATATATATATATATATATATATATATATAGGTACGACACTAGCTACTAGGTACGACATATATATATATATATATATATATATATATATATATATATATATATATGTATATATATATATATATATATATATATATATATATATATATATATATATATATATATATATATATATATATATATATATGTCGTACCTAGTAGCCAGAACGCACTTCTCAGCCTACTATGCAAGGCCCGATTTGCCTAATAAGCCAAGTTTTCATGAATTATTGATTTTTCGACCACCTAACCTACCTAACCTAACCTAACCTAACTTTTTCGGCTACCTAACCTAACCTAACCTATAAAGATAGGTTAGGTTAGGTTAGGTAGGGTTGGTTAGGTTCGGTCGTATATCTTCGTTAATTTTAACTCCAATAATTTTTTTTTACCTCATACGTAATGAAATGGGTAGCTTTATCATTTCATAAGAAAAAAATTAGAGAAAATATGTTAATTCAGGAAAACTTGGCTTATTAGGCAAATCAGGCCTTGCATAGTAGGCTGAGAAGTGCGTTCTGGCTACTAGGTACGACATATATATATATATATATATATATATATATATATATATATATATATATATATATATATATATATATATATATATATATATATATATATATATATATGTCCCTTGAGGACGGAGGAGGGGGACGGACACGTGGTGAGCAAGGTCCTACACTTGAACCAATTTCAACGAGGATCACGATGCCTGAGCCAGCCAAGACTTGACCTGTGTAGGTATGAATACCTGCTGAAGGCCCCGGGGGTGACAAGAAGAACCGTATCTCCTTCATTCCAACACTATGAACGTTGAAAGGTGCGTTGTCTGAGCTTTGTGTATGGCGAGGCAGGTACAGTGTATGGGTGAGGGTGAGGGGAGGGTCGCCGCCGTCTCAGTGCCGCCACCCACCAGCCCCCAAGGCGGGGTACGGGGGGAAGGGGGGAGTGATGGGGGGGCTCTCGAGCTGCCTACAGTGATGTTAGTGGAAAGTTAGTGCGTTCATAAGCAAATCGGTGAGTGTAGTGTTAAAAACAAAGTGCACTAGTGATTTCCCCGAGTGTTTGATAGTGTGTAACAAGGGTGACGGCAGCCTCCCTCGTGTGCCCCCCCTCCACCACCCCCGCCCGCCATCTTCCCCCACCCAGCTACCTGCGCCCTACCCAGCCAGCCGCCCATCAACACACAGCCTACCCACACACGGTGCCCAGGCCATGCCCAACTCCCCCAGGAGGGTAATGCTTGCCGTGTTACTCTCCATCTGGGAAGGAGAGGGTGCACTCAGCGGGCAGCCAGGCGTCATCACATCTAGGCATGGCACATGTCGCACCTGACACACAGCCTCTTTCCAGCCAAGAGGATGAACACCCAAGAGGAAACTGTCAAGTGTGTGACAGACGGTATCGTCTCAATTCAAATGGAACTGTCCGCTATCATTCTCTCAATTCAGGTGGTTGTCTATGGTCTAGGCGCCTGCCCCGGGGCAGTGACGATGGACAACCTGCTGCAGGAGCGAGGAACAATACCTCCCTCAACTTCATTTCAGCAGATAATCTGCTTGAAGCAATCAAAGCGACGTCCACCAGGACCTTGCCCCACATCCCCAAGGCTGCCCGTCATCAAGCAGCAGCCAAACTCACCAGTCTGCTGACAAAGGTCAACAATGTTCCTAGAACCATTGGAGCATGGCACAATCTCCTTCTATTTGGGAATGCATGCCTAGCATTACCGCCCAGGAGAGACAAGTCATTAGCAACCTCTGTAATCAGAGCTCTTAATGAATTCCCCAGAGCAGACAACCTGGTCCGCCTCCCCCCTCGTGCCAAGAACACCAGCCGCAGGACGACCAACAATAACTCATCTGAGAACCACAAAATGAGAGCACAGATCACCAGGAAAATAGAAGAGGGCAATACCACAGGTGCCATCAGAATCATGACCAGCGATGACACTATTGCCCCCAGGAATGCCACGACAGCAGAGGCTCTTCAAGACAAACACCCACCCAGAGCCCCCGACAGCAGCAGGGATTCCCAGGAAAACAATGCTGGCATAGAACCCTTGACTGTTCGAGAATCTGAGGTGTACAAAGCAGCCATGTCTTTCCCAACAGGTTCAGCAGGGGGCTTTACAGGCCTAAGACCACAGCACATCAAACAAATGCTGAACCCGGTGCTTGGAGATGCTGCAAAGGACCTTCTAGTGGAACTTACCAGATTCTCCAACATGTGTTTGGCTGGCGGCATCCCTGAGGACATCAGGCCTGTCTTTTATGGAGCAGCACTCTGTGCTCTAAAGAAGAAGGATAGGGGTATCAGGCCCATTGCCGTTGGCAACACCCTCCGACGCCTTGTAGCTAAGGCTGCAGTGAGATCTATCAGCCAGGAAGCAGCCACCTTGCTGAAACCTCATCAGCTCGGGTTTGGGATTCCCCTAGGTTGTGAAGCTGCAGCACATGCAGCGCGGGCTTACATTGTTGATCTCCCGGACCAGAAGGCACTAGTAAAGCTTGACTTCCAAAATGCCTTCAATCAAGTCAGACGAGACGCTGTCCTCAGGGCTGTACACAACCATTTCCGTCCCCTTTACCCATTCATCCGATCGTGCTACAGTGGGGACTCTAAGCTTCTTTTTGGGGAGCATGAAATAAACTCCTGTGAAGGTGTCCAACAAGGTGACCCCTTAGCCCCCCTCCTTTTCTGCCTAGCTATCAAAGAGGTCACTGATAGTCTGACAAGCGAGCTAAACATCTGGTACCTGGATGATGGCACTCTAGCTGGAACTCCGGAAACCATTTTGGGGGATATAAGGAAAATCCAGGAGCAGGGAGCAGCCTTAGGCCTCATTCTCAATGCATCCAAATGTGAAATAATCTCCCGCAACCCAGACATCACTGGGCAAATACAAAATGCTCTTCCAGACATTCTCGTTGTCGAGCCACCGGACTGCACTCTCCTGGGTGCCCCCATTGGCCCACGAGCAATCGAGGAGGTCCTGGCTGCAAAAATCACTGACCTAAAGAGAATGCAGGACAGGATTGACAAGATTGATGCCCATGATGCTCTCTTTCTCCTTACAAGATGCCTGTCTCTCCCTAAGTTGACCTACTTTCTGAGATGTTCTCCATCCTACAGCAGCCCTAAGTTAAATGTGTATGACACCCTTCTGAGGTCCATGCTGGTGAAAGTCCTGAACCTGCCATTGGACGACTCTCAGTGGGAGCAAGCAACCCTTCCTGTAAGACTCGGCGGCCTTGGTGTCCGCACAGCCTCCCAAATTGCTCTACCAGCCTTCCTTTCCTCCTCTCATGCATCGCACGACCTCGTCAGAGATATTTTACCTACAACCCTGAGAGATTCAGCAGGAATACACGATCCTGCTTTCACTGAATGTTCAAATCAGTGGAATGTTCTTGCAGCCCCAGCAACCATTATAGAGCCAACAAAACAACACAAACAGTCCGGCTGGGACCACCCTCTAGTGGAAAAAGTAGCTGATGCCATGCTAAGCATCGCAACATCAGACAAGGAGAAAGCCCGCCTCAGAGCAGTGCGTGCCCCCCATGCAGGAGACTTCCTCCTGGCAGTACCCATGTCTGCAATGGGCACGCGCCTAGATCCAGAATCCCTTCGTGTAGCAGTGGCCCTCCGCCTTGGTGCCCCAATTCACACTGAATACAAGTGTATTTGCAACAGGGTGGAAGCAGACCAATACGGACTGCATGGGTTGCATTGCGGAAGCACAAAGGGCTGGCATGCAAGACACAACGAGGTCAATGACATGATCAAGAGAAGCCTCGTCTCAGCTGGGTGCCCAGCGGAGAGAGAACCTCGCATCCTAGGGGCCCAAAACCCGGATTTCCCAGCACTTCGCCCTGATGGCATCACCATATACTCATGGAAGGAGGGTAGACAGTTGGTGTGGGACTACACATGTGTATCCTCCCTGGCTGACACCTATGTACACTTCGGAGCTGATCAAGCAGGTGGGGCGGCCAACCACAGGGAAACAGCAAAATCACTCAAGTACAGGCGACTGGAAGGTCAATACCTCTTTGTTCCCATAGCGTCTGAGACGCATGGCCCCTGGGGCAAGAGTGCCTTGGGATTTCTCAAGGAATTGGGGTCCAAGCTCATTGACGTCACCAGAGACCCAAGGGCTTCCAGTTTTTTATTTCAGCGTCTCAGTGTGGCGATCCAGAGGGGAAATGCTTGCTGCGTCCTCGGTTCCTGTCCAGAAGCGGAGGAGCTTCAAGAGATCCATAACCTTTAGGCATTTGTCTTGTATGTTTTGTAACCTTTAAATACACAATAAAGGAAAAAAAAAAAAGGGAAGGGGGAGGTAGGAGAAAAGCACACAGAAACTGTATTGGAGGGGACCCACATTCCCTCCAATGCGTTATGTGTGGTTTCCTCCGAGGCTATGGGTCCCCCTTCTTCCAGCCAGAGGTGGTACTCCCTTCCCTATTAAAAAAAAAAAAAAAAAAAAAAATATATATATATATATATATATATATATATATATATATATATATATATATATATATATATATATATATATGTCGTACCTAGTAGCCAGAACGCACTTACCGGCCTACTATGCAAGGCCTGATTTGCCTAATAAGCCAAGTTTTCCTGAATTAATATATTTTCTCTAGTTTTTTTCTTATGAAATGATAAAGCTACCCATTTCATTATGTATGAGGTCAATTTTTTTTATTGGAGTTAAAATTAACGTAGATATATGACCGAACCTAACCAACCCTACCTAACCTAACCTAACCTATCTTTATAGGTTAGGTTAGGTTAGGTAGCGGAAAAAGTTAGGTTAGTTTAGGTTAGGTAGGTTAGGTAGTCGAAAAGCAATTAATTCATGAAAACTTGGCTTACTAGGCAAATTGGGCCTTGCATAATAGGCTGAGAAGTGAGTTCTGGCTACTAAGTACGACATATATATATATATATATATATATATATATATATATATATAAATATATATATATATATATATATATATATATATATATATGTCGTACCTAGTAGCCAGAATGCACTTCTCGGCCTAATATGCACGGCCCGATTTGCGTAATAAGCCAAGTTTTCCGGAATTAATATATTTTCTCTAATTTTTTTCTTATGAAATGATAAAGCTACCCATTTCATTATGTATGAGGTCAATTTTTTTTTATTGGAGTTAAAATTAACGTAGATATATGACCGAACCTAACCAACCCTACCTAAGCTAACCTAACCTATCTTTATAGGTTAGGTTAGGTTAGGTAGCCGAAAAAGTTAGGGTAGGTTAGGTTAGGTAGGTTAGGTAATCGAAAAACAATTAATTCATGAAAACTTGGCTTATTAGGCAAATTGGGCCTTGCATAGTAGGCAGAGAAGTGCGTTCTGGCTACTAGATACGACATATATATATATATATATATATATATATATATATATATATATATATATATATATATATATATATATATATATATATATATATATATATATATATATATATATGTCGTACCTAATAGCCAGAACGCACTTCTCAACCTACTATGCAAGGCCCGATTTGCCTAATAAGCCAAGTTTTCCTGAATTAATATATTTTCTCTAATTTTTTTCTTATGAAATGATAAAGCTACCCATTTCATTATGTATGAGGTCAATTTTGTTTTATTGGAGTTAAAATTAACGTAGATATATGACCGAACCTAACCAACCGTACCTAACCTAACCTAACCTATCTTTATTGGTTAGGTTAGGTTAGGTAGCCTAAAAAGTTAGGTTAGGTTAGGTTAGGTAGGTTAGGTTGCCGAAAAAGAATTAATTCATGAAAACTTGGCTTATTAGGCAAATCGGGCCTTGCATAGTAGGCTGAGAAGTGCGTTCTGGCTACTAAGTACGACATATATATATATATATATATATATATATATATATATATATATATATATATATATATATATATATATATATATATATATATATATATATATATATATATATATATATATATATATATATATATAGCCCTCTTGGGGACTGTAAGCTCCAAAAAACCCAGTATATAGGCAAGACAACAACATCTCTTTCTAGGCGTTTAACGATGCATAAGCAACAGGGCTCCATTAAGGAACATATAATCTCTTCCCACAACCAAACCATCGCCAGAGAAATCCTAGTAAACAACACAGAAATCATCGATAGATACAGCGATAGCAGGCGGCTTGACGTTTGCGAGGCACTACACATCAAGAAGTCAACACCAGCAATCAACAGCCAATTAATGCACAACTATATTCTACCCACCTCAAGACTCCGCTCCAATATAGAAGCATCAAGATATATATATATATATATATATATATATATATATATATATATATATATATATATATATATATATATATATATATATATATATATATATATATATATATATATATATATATATATATATATATATATATATATATATATAATTGTGTACCGGCTGACACCTATAGCCTAAAGCTATCAAACGTCAATGGAACACTAAGAAGATCTCGCACTCCTTAATTAACTAACTGGGTGAATGATTATCGACCCCACGGATCGATAAACTATCCCGAGGATTACTTTACTCGGCCGAGCGGACGGCTGTCCCTTCCAGGACAGCCTCATCACTCACCACAATTCTACCAATATTTATGTTAACACTTCAGCCACGTCACTATATATATAATCACACTTGTCCCAGCCCTGGGAACACAACAAAAGAAATAACCACACACTGTTATCACTCCACAATAATCAATTGACAGGAATCCCCGGCATTACACACTTATTTACCTGCGCACTTAATAACAGGTACCGGATTTCCACACCTGCATGATTATATCACATGGAACACGATCAACATGAATGAATTAACAACAATTCTACCAAAGTGGAATATAAAATATTCTATGTAAACTTTTGTTCCAATGTGTACCCACACACACACACACATGTACGTCTGTCTACACCAGACTTAAGTTCCACTGGACTGACAAGATGTCAACAAGGGTGCAATTCTCACTCGTCTACACCTCACCTCACCTTTTCAGGTGCTTAGTGACAATACGACGGACCACCTGACCTTGAATTCAGCTTAGAGAATATAAATCACCAAAAACACACACAAGGTACTTACTCATTTACGCAGCCGGCTCACTCACATACATACATCAGGCACATGCTGTAGTTGGCTGATCACGGCGGCTAGGCTAGCTAGCTCAAGACGGATGAGGCTAGGCGGAGCTGGTACCTCGTGCGGTAATGTTCGTACATTGAAGAATCGACGCGTCTTTCAAACCCTCCGTCACAACACTCGGCTCGGTTCGTACACCCCAAACCAATTGGTGAAGCGGTTTGTTTGTACACGGAATTAGAACATCTATAATCACTGGATTAGGGATTTATGAGTCCTGTTGCTGCTCATATACAAATTACCCACCTCCCAGATCTCTACCCACTGTACACAATGTCTCTCCCCTTCGAACGACGACGTCGGCTGGATTCTGCTGCAGACGATGTCGTAGATCAAGGAGGTGAAGCAGTAGAGTACCAAGCCACCACGACATCTTATTGCTCAATTTTGGCCTGATTGAGCACGAAAGCGTCAGGCTGTAGTGATGGCTGGAATCAGACTGATGCCTTGAAGGAGGAACGCCGGCGATTCCCGCGTCCTCCTCAAAAGAACCAATCAGGGGGGAGGCACACAGCGGCCTACCCCTCTCAACCAATCAGAAACGAGGTACCATAGCCCTAGGGCGATTCCAAGATGGCTGCTGTTGCCATGGGCACGAAGCTGGTGGGATGGCGGTGGCCCACGCTCACACCATGCAGCCTGGCTTCTCCCAAGCCTTCAGGGTTCCCGCACAAACTGTCTCTCTCTGAGTCATACAAATGAAAAGATGCTCTTCTCTCTAACTTTGATCACAGACGTGCTACTACGGCCATAGTAACATATCTGGAATGCTGATGACTGGGGCTCTCACATGAGCCCAAACACAAGATGTTTCTGGTAAGGGTTAACAAACTTAGGTCACTGCACTTACTTGTGCACTTTGCAAGTGCACTGGCTGCCACCGGCATAAGAATCCAAGTGGAAGTGAGCTGGTGAAAACCCATTCCCTCACATACACAGCTTACACCACACAGTGACAATATAATTATAATCACTTGCAACCCCCTGCAATTAAGAACTGTATGTGATCACTTTGATGCTGTTAATTATCCATAATTAACTAGGGCAAGTAATTAACTATCCCATAGACAGACAATTACTATAGAATGAAATATGCTAACTCAAGCACTTTGTCACCCTCTCGACAGCTGGCGTTAATTACCCCTAATTAACTTGAGTAACCAATTAACTGTCCCACGAACAATTAATTGGTTCGGAACGAATTTCATTAACTCATCCTTCTGTCATCCTCTCGACAGTCTTCATCTAAACAACGTGAATTCCCCCCGTGGCATTAATTACCCATAATTAACTTGCTAAATCCCAAATTACCCAGTTAAAGATTCCACCAAGCAAACACAGTACACGGTACACAGGGCTGCAACAATAAACATATACATATATAAATCACTGCCCAAAACACACACCAACCAAGTGTCATTAGCAGTCCCACAAGTTAATGACTACCTAACCCATTAAGTCAGTAATCCCACATACTGACCTAACCCAACCCATTAAGTCAGTAATCCCACATACTGACCTAATGCAACACATTAAATCAGTAATCCCACATACTGACTTAAACACAACATTGTTAATATTAACAATCCCACGTAAAGTTATTAACACAGGACTAGAGAAATCATTCAGTAATTACAGATAGGGCATCGTACAGATCACCCATTACCTCGGCCGCCTGCCGGACACTGGTTTCTCCTGGAATGAGACACACATAGGCATGGTACATATAAGCCTAGTATTAACCATACAGAGTAAAACCGCAATAGAAATCCCCCACAGGACGGTATGCATAACAGAACCCGTTAACACACAATTTGTATTACATATATATCTGATTGTGTTCCCTGTGTATATCATATACACATTTACGACATAACTGACAGCATATGCCCTCCCATATAATGTGGTCGTACTCTTCAGGTGCATCTCCCCACCGCCTTGCTTCCTCACCAAACAGGTACTCTGGACAACTACAGCTGGAACCTGACATTGACGCCGCAATGACAGTGATGGTGGCGGCCTGGCCTGCCACCACTACCTGGGACACCCCGCCCAGACGACGCGGGTCTTCGAAGTGCTCTTGGCGGGCTCAGGAGGGCACCAAGATGCTGATCCCGTCTGTGTCTTGAATCCACCAATCAGAGAGGAGCCGGCAGGCCGATGAGATGCCGCTACCAATTACAGGGCTCGCCTTAGTTACGTCACGTCACTCAGCCGGGTGGGTGGCGACAAGCCCCCAAAAGCCGTTGCTTCTGACTGCAGCGTCCTGCATCTCATACATGTAAAACATGTTAAATGTTGTACTTCCTCTCATTAGGGAAACCTAAACAAACTGCCCCTGGGGAGGATGGTATAACTTATAACACCTTGAGCTTACTGAATTATGTCCCTAGCCACCCTCTGCTTGACCTCTATCAAATAAGCCTCTCACAAGGTATCTTGCCAAAAAAATGAACACAAAGTCTCATAGTACCAATTCCTAAACCTAACTCTCAAAAATTCAGACCCATTACCCTTACATCTTGCATGTGTAAAGTCTTGGAAAGAATTGTTCTCAATCGTGTCATCTTTCAGGTAACAGAAAAACTGGCTCCTAACCTGTATGGGTTTATGCCCAAGTGAAGCACACAAAAATGCTTTGCTGAATATTTTGTAAACTCCCAGGATGGGACACAGGCAGCTTTTATTGACATAAAGTCAGCTTTCGGTGTAGCGAATGGTGAAATAATATTAGAGCAACTCGCTGAATTTGGAATGAAATGTAATCTGCTGAGTTGGATAAAGAGCTTTCTATCCAACAGGCATGCTAGTGTCCTATTTAAAGGAGCTAAAAGTACAAGAACAGATGCATTCGAACTAGGCACACCTCAAGGTGATGTCCTAAGCCCTATGCTCTTCAATGTACTTATGCACAAACTTATCCATGACACACCTGTACAACCTACGGAAACTGTTATATGTTATGCTGATGATATTTGTATTATGGCACACAGTAAACCAAGGCTACAAGTGTTACTTGATGCATTCTCCAAGAAAGTAGTAGAATATGGCCTCATAATCTCTGTTGATAAAACAAGGGTTCTAATTTATCATTCTCTTCATGTTAACTATACTGTTATTGGAGTGCCTGTGGAGACGTGAGAGTATTATAAATATCTTGGAGTCGAGGTTAATGATACAAATCTCGTCAGCAACCTGCGCAAAAACTTGTTGAGCGAATTAAACCTCTCAAAACTCTTGAAGCAAAGAATTTGGCATTAACATAAAATATGCTCGTAGTTTTTATATTGCCTTTATACAATCTGTTGTTGATTATTATGCCTTGCGTCTTCTTAATTTTTCTCCTAAACAATTACAAGGCATCGATGTAGTACAGAATGATGCCATGCGCATCATCCTGGGTTGTCCTAGAACTGTCAGAATTGTTAACATGAGAAAGGAACTAAAATTACTTTCCATTTACGAAATAATAATTCTACTTAAGTACTATGTTTTGCACCAAAACTTTGAAAACTAATGCTCTCCCCAGCTCTATCCAAATTAAATCGAGATCCGTTCTAAACAATTTTGACTGTTCCCTCAATCCGCCGCAAAAAGCTCCTTTCAGTGTGTGGCTCAGTTGTTGTGCCTATAATCTTCTGAAACTAAATGTGTCTCTTAATCCAGATAAAACTGTTCACAATATTTTCCCTTGGAAAGATGTGCAGGTCTCTTTGCATTATACCCCCATCAGTGTAAAACAAATGTATAACACTGATACTATGAGATGTATAACATTAGAAGCTATTGCCAGTCATCTTCAAAATCTCAAACCAACTGATTCCTATGCCTTTACTGATGGTTCCCCGTGCAGTTAGGCACTGCTAGAACAGGTTGTGCATGCGCACTATATAAAGGGAATGAAATGATCATGACTAGTACACAGAGAATGAACAACCTGGCAAGCAAGACACAGACTGAGCTATTGGGTATTTATCTAGCCACTGAGTACCTTAAGCTCACTGGTGGTGGAGTGATATTCTGTGACTCTAAAAGTGCTCTGCAGTCCTTAAATAACCCATCACAATGTATGTCTGAAGTAGCTTGTAATATTAAATGGAATGTAATTTTTGCCAATGATAATAACTATTGTATAAAATTTGTGTGGATCCCATCCCATGTTGGAGTTGGAAAACATGACTGTATATATATATATATATATATATATATTTATATATATATATATAATTGTGTACCGGCTGACACCTATAGCCTAAAGCTATCAAACGTCAATGGAACACTAAGAAGATCTCGCACTCCTTAATTAACTAACTGGGTGAATGATTATCGACCCCACGGATCGATAAACTATCCCGAGGATTACTTTACTCGGCCGAGCGGACGGCTGTCCCTTCCAGGACAGCCTCATCACTCACCACAATTCTACCAATATTTATGTTAACACTTCAGCCACGTCACTATATATATAATCACACTTGTCCCAGCCCTGGGAACACAACAAAAGAAATAACCACACACTGTTATCACTCCACAATAATCAATTGACAGGAATCCCCGGCATTACACACTTATTTACCTGCGCACTTAATAACAGGTACCGGATTTCCACACCTGCATGATTATATCACATGGAACACGATCAACATGAATGAATTAACAACAATTCTACCAAAGTGGAATATAAAATATTCTATGTAAACTTTTGTTCCAATGTGTACCCACACACACACACACATGTACGTCTGTCTACACCAGACTTAAGTTCCACTGGACTGACAAGATGTCAACAAGGGTGCAATTCTCACTCGTCTACACCTCACCTCACCTTTTCAGGTGCTTAGTGACAATACGACGGACCACCTGACCTTGAATTCAGCTTAGAGAATATAAATCACCAAAAACACACACAAGGTACTTACTCATTTACGCAGCCGGCTCACTCACATACATACATCAGGCACATGCTGTAGTTGGCTGATCACGGCGGCTAGGCTAGCTAGCTCAAGACGGATGAGGCTAGGCGGAGCTGGTACCTCGTGCGGTAATGTTCGTACATTGAAGAATCGACGCGTCTTTCAAACCCTCCGTCACAACACTCGGCTCGGTTCGTACACCCCAAACCAATTGGTGAAGCGGTTTGTTTGTACACGGAATTAGAACATCTATAATCACTGGATTAGGGATTTATGAGTCCTGTTGCTGCTCATATACAAATTACCCACCTCCCAGATCTCTACCCACTGTACACAATGTCTCTCCCCTTCGAACGACGACGTCGGCTGGATTCTGCTGCAGACGATGTCGTAGATCAAGGAGGTGAAGCAGTAGAGTACCAAGCCACCACGACATCTTATTGCTCAATTTTGGCCTGATTGAGCACGAAAGCGTCAGGCTGTAGTGATGGCTGGAATCAGACTGATGCCTTGAAGGAGGAACGCCGGCGATTCCCGCGTCCTCCTCAAAAGAACCAATCAGGGGGGAGGCACACAGCGGCCTACCCCTCTCAACCAATCAGAAACGAGGTACCATAGCCCTAGGGCGATTCCAAGATGGCTGCTGTTGCCATGGGCACGAAGCTGGTGGGATGGCGGTGGCCCACGCTCACACCATGCAGCCTGGCTTCTCCCAAGCCTTCAGGGTTCCCGCACAAACTGTCTCTCTCTGAGTCATACAAATGAAAAGATGCTCTTCTCTCTAACTTTGATCACAGACGTGCTACTACGGCCATAGTAACATATCTGGAATGCTGATGACTGGGGCTCTCACATGAGCCCAAACACAAGATGTTTCTGGTAAGGGTTAACAAACTTAGGTCACTGCACTTACTTGTGCACTTTGCAAGTGCACTGGCTGCCACCGGCATAAGAATCCAAGTGGAAGTGAGCTGGTGAAAACCCATTCCCTCACATACACAGCTTACACCACACAGTGACAATATAATTATAATCACTTGCAACCCCCTGCAATTAAGAACTGTATGTGATCACTTTGATGCTGTTAATTATCCATAATTAACTAGGGCAAGTAATTAACTATCCCATAGACAGACAATTACTATAGAATGAAATATGCTAACTCAAGCACTTTGTCACCCTCTCGACAGCTGGCGTTAATTACCCCTAATTAACTTGAGTAACCAATTAACTGTCCCACGAACAATTAATTGGTTCGGAACGAATTTCATTAACTCATCCTTCTGTCATCCTCTCGACAGTCTTCATCTAAACAACGTGAATTCCCCCCGTGGCATTAATTACCCATAATTAACTTGCTAAATCCCAAATTACCCAGTTAAAGATTCCACCAAGCAAACACAGTACACGGTACACAGGGCTGCAACAATAAACATATACATATATAAATCACTGCCCAAAACACACACCAACCAAGTGTCATTAGCAGTCCCACAAGTTAATGACTACCTAACCCATTAAGTCAGTAATCCCACATACTGACCTAACCCAACCCATTAAGTCAGTAATCCCACATACTGACCTAATGCAACACATTAAATCAGTAATCCCACATACTGACTTAAACACAACATTGTTAATATTAACAATCCCACGTAAAGTTATTAACACAGGACTAGAGAAATCATTCAGTAATTACAGATAGGGCATCGTACAGATCACCCATTACCTCGGCCGCCTGCCGGACACTGGTTTCTCCTGGAATGAGACACACATAGGCATGGTACATATAAGCCTAGTATTAACCATACAGAGTAAAACCGCAATAGAAATCCCCCACAGGACGGTATGCATAACAGAACCCGTTAACACACAATTTGTATTACATATATATCTGATTGTGTTCCCTGTGTATATCATATACACATTTACGACATAACTGACAGCATATGCCCTCCCATATAATGTGGTCGTACTCTTCAGGTGCATCTCCCCACCGCCTTGCTTCCTCACCAAACAGGTACTCTGGACAACTACAGCTGGAACCTGACATTGACGCCGCAATGACAGTGATGGTGGCGGCCTGGCCTGCCACCACTACCTGGGACACCCCGCCCAGACGACGCGGGTCTTCGAAGTGCTCTTGGCGGGCTCAGGAGGGCACCAAGATGCTGATCCCGTCTGTGTCTTGAATCCACCAATCAGAGAGGAGCCGGCAGGCCGATGAGATGCCGCTACCAATTACAGGGCTCGCCTTAGTTACGTCACGTCACTCAGCCGGGTGGGTGGCGACAAGCCCCCAAAAGCCGTTGCTTCTGACTGCAGCGTCCTGCATCTCATACATGTAAAACATGTTAAATGTTGTACTTCCTCTCATTAGGGAAACCTAAACAAACTGCCCCTGGGGAGGATGGTATAACTTATAACACCTTGAGCTTACTGAATTATGTCCCTAGCCACCCTCTGCTTGACCTCTATCAAATAAGCCTCTCACAAGGTATCTTGCCAAAAAAATGAACACAAAGTCTCATAGTACCAATTCCTAAACCTAACTCTCAAAAATTCAGACCCATTACCCTTACATCTTGCATGTGTAAAGTCTTGGAAAGAATTGTTCTCAATCGTGTCATCTTTCAGGTAACAGAAAAACTGGCTCCTAACCTGTATGGGTTTATGCCCAAGTGAAGCACACAAAAATGCTTTGCTGAATATTTTGTAAACTCCCAGGATGGGACACAGGCAGCTTTTATTGACATAAAGTCAGCTTTCGGTGTAGCGAATGGTGAAATAATATTAGAGCAACTCGCTGAATTTGGAATGAAATGTAATCTGCTGAGTTGGATAAAGAGCTTTCTATCCAACAGGCATGCTAGTGTCCTATTTAAAGGAGCTAAAAGTACAAGAACAGATGCATTCGAACTAGGCACACCTCAAGGTGATGTCCTAAGCCCTATGCTCTTCAATGTACTTATGCACAAACTTATCCATGACACACCTGTACAACCTACGGAAACTGTTATATGTTATGCTGATGATATTTGTATTATGGCACACAGTAAACCAAGGCTACAAGTGTTACTTGATGCATTCTCCAAGAAAGTAGTAGAATATGGCCTCATAATCTCTGTTGATAAAACAAGGGTTCTAATTTATCATTCTCTTCATGTTAACTATACTGTTATTGGAGTGCCTGTGGAGACGTGAGAGTATTATAAATATCTTGGAGTCGAGGTTAATGATACAAATCTCGTCAGCAACCTGCGCAAAAACTTGTTGAGCGAATTAAACCTCTCAAAACTCTTGAAGCAAAGAATTTGGCATTAACATAAAATATGCTCGTAGTTTTTATATTGCCTTTATACAATCTGTTGTTGATTATTATGCCTTGCGTCTTCTTAATTTTTCTCCTAAACAATTACAAGGCATCGATGTAGTACAGAATGATGCCATGCGCATCATCCTGGGTTGTCCTAGAACTGTCAGAATTGTTAACATGAGAAAGGAACTAAAATTACTTTCCATTTACGAAATAATAATTCTACTTAAGTACTATGTTTTGCACCAAAACTTTGAAAACTAATGCTCTCCCCAGCTCTATCCAAATTAAATCGAGATCCGTTCTAAACAATTTTGACTGTTCCCTCAATCCGCCGCAAAAAGCTCCTTTCAGTGTGTGGCTCAGTTGTTGTGCCTATAATCTTCTGAAACTAAATGTGTCTCTTAATCCAGATAAAACTGTTCACAATATTTTCCCTTGGAAAGATGTGCAGGTCTCTTTGCATTATACCCCCATCAGTGTAAAACAAATGTATAACACTGATACTATGAGATGTATAACATTAGAAGCTATTGCCAGTCATCTTCAAAATCTCAAACCAACTGATTCCTATGCCTTTACTGATGGTTCCCCGTGCAGTTAGGCACTGCTAGAACAGGTTGTGCATGCGCACTATATAAAGGGAATGAAATGATCATGACTAGTACACAGAGAATGAACAACCTGGCAAGCAAGACACAGACTGAGCTATTGGGTATTTATCTAGCCACTGAGTACCTTAAGCTCACTGGTGGTGGAGTGATATTCTGTGACTCTAAAAGTGCTCTGCAGTCCTTAAATAACCCATCACAATGTATGTCTGAAGTAGCTTGTAATATTAAATGGAATGTAATTTTTGCCAATGATAATAACTATTGTATAAAATTTGTGTGGATCCCATCCCATGTTGGAGTTGGAAAACATGACTGTATATCGATTGGCCAATGAGGCTCGCAGGAAAGAAAACATTGATTATGACTTTGGACTATCTAATGCAATTATTCGAAACATACGAAATAAAGAAATTTATTCAGATTTAGAAGAACTAGGAAATGCCCACAGACCTGAAAGCTGCAGTATTAAAAGCTATGACAAGTTTTGTAATAATAGGTATTTGTATGGTCAGCACAGTAACCGGACCAGGCAATGTGATATAGTCATTGCGCGAATTCGTCTTGGCTATAGATACATCTGGCAGGTTAGTGAGGCTGAGCCACTACCAGAATATTCAGATTGTAAACTCTGTTATAAATCTCTAAAGCATTCACTAGAACACTATACTGTTGAATGTGAAACCGTTAGAGATTTTAGACCTCCTGGCCTCTTGTACCACCAACTGTGTAACAATTTCATTGAATCAGGTGTTCTTGACGACATCCTAACAATTTATCCAAAATTTGCTTATCCATTTTAAAGAATGAAGAACAATTTTATTTATATTACTTCTGAGCTGCATCTCTTATGAACCCATCCCTGCCTTTGTGTGGCAGTGCACAATAAAAAGTTGTTTTTACGTATTCATACATTAAAACATTGATTGTAACCATGATATATATATGTGCTAGTTTAGACCTATTGTCTTGTGTATGACCCTCTGTCCTGCGTGACAGTGAATACCAGCATTATTCTCACTTTAATAAGACTTAATTGAAATTCTCAGATTAGGCTGAATTGTAATTACTATTGTCAATAAAGATGTTAATAATAATAATAACTTCCTCTCACAAAGTAGTTATAGCTTCCCCTGTAGTCTTAAAGGACAGCCCTTGGCCTAGGCTTTCCCCAGGCTCCTAACGAAGACATGTAGTATGAGAATTACTGTCTAGAGTGATAGAGTGCAGCCGTGCACTCCAACATATGAGTCCATACCTAGTTAAACACAAGACAAAGTTAGAGAAGATTCAGCGGTATGCCACCAGGCTCGTCCCGGAACTGAGAGGAATGAGCTACGAGGAAAGGCTAAGGAGCTGAACCTCACATCCATGGAAAATAGAAGAGTAAGGGGAGACATGATAACCACCTACAAAATTCTCAGGGGAATTGACAGGGTGGACAAAGACAAACTCTTCAGCACGAGTGGGACACGAACAAGGGGACACAGGTGGAAACCTAGTACCCAGATGAGTCACAGAGACGTTAGAAAGAATTTTTTCAGTGCCAGAGTAGTTAATAAATGGAATGCACTAGGAAGTGATGCGGTGGAGGCTGACTCCATACACAGTTTCAAATGTAGATATGATAGAGCCAAGTAGGCTCAGGAATCTGTACACCAGTTGACTGACAGATGAGAGGCGGAACCAAAGAGCCAAAGCTCAACCCCCGCAAGCACAATTAGGTGAGTACATAGTCTAAAAAGCTACCTGGGAATTCCATCCTCTCACAATCATTGCCAGTGATTACTGAAATCCTCATAACCTATCATGGAGAGTGTTTCCTGTAATCCTGACAATACATCATTGAGAGTGTTTACTGTAATCCTCACAACACATCATTGCCAGTGTTTACTGTAATCCCACAACACATCATTGCCAGTGTTTACTGTAATCCAGTCTCCGTGGTGTAGTGGTAAGACACTCGCCTGGCGTTCCGCGAGCGCTATGTCATGGGTTCGTATCCTGGCCGGGGAGGATTTACTGGGCGCAATTCCTTAACTGTAGCCTCTGTTTAACGCAACAGTAAAATGTGTACTTGGATGAAAAAACGATTCTTCGCGGCAGGGGATCGTATTCCAGGGACCATAGGATTAAGGACTTGCCCGAAACGCTACGCGTACTAGTGGCTGTACAAGAATGTAACAACTCTTGTATATATCTCAATCCCACAACACATCATTGTTAATGTTTATTGTAATCCCACAACACATCATTGTCAATGTTTATTGTAATCCCACAACACATCATTGTCAATGTTTATTGTAATCCCACAACACAGCATTGTCTATGTTTATTGTAATCCCACAACACATCATTGACAGTGTTTACGGTAATCACTGAACATATCATTGCCAATTATCAGGGATAGGGATTTCAAAAACTTTTGCACTTAATTATTATATAATTATCACTTTTCTGAGAACTTCACTTGGATTTACGGGCGGTTTAGATAAGCGCTTGTCGGATCACGACGTAAATTTACGGTCCGTGTTATAGTGGGTATATACTACTCGATCGACTTGGGGTTTGTATGAATATGTTTGCCATTAAATTTTCGTTTTCTCTAATACGCACAGTGCCTATTTGAGAAAACGGCAATGTATTGTAACTTAGAGGAGAGACTATTGAGTTGGTGACACAACGAGGGTAATCGCCCACTCCACACACTCTTGTGTTGGCCGCGATCATGATTCTACATTTATATGCATATGTCTGTGTAGAGAATTTTATTCTGAACACTATACAAACAAAAAAAACGGTGTGAAACAAGTATAAACTTGAAAAACATGAGTAAAGTAAAAACTTTTTACGCTCACGGGTACAAACACGGGTAAGTTTTTATTCGCCGCAAATTTATTTGACGCTCTGTTGGCCAATTCTACCCATGTTCTTATAGAACTTTCTATTGCAAACACATTGCTATGAAAATGAAATACGTAGCTTGAGAAATAATGTCAGTACAGTGAAATAAGTATAAACTTTCAAAGCGCTGCATCACAACAGTGTCGTCGCTGCTGAAATCACGGCCAACGCTTCGCCCAGTTCCCACACTCGTGCGGAACATAATTAGACATTGATAGGCATATGTCTGGGTGGGGAATTTTATTGCGAGTTCAGTGATATCCAAATAAGCGCCGTAGGATGACTGTGAGGCTGGCAACAAACGAAAGAGTATGAACATTTACTTCCTGTTTGGGTGTCATGGCGAGTCATCTTCGTATTTCGTGGTGGGATAGCAAATGCTTTGGTGACATTTTATGCATATGATCTTGTAGAGAATTTTATTGTCAACGCATTGATACCAAAATGAAAAACGTAGCTTGAGAATTGATGTTAGGAGCGTGAAAAGATTATACACTTTTTTGTGTTTACGCTTGAGCGCCCAGAACGCCGCGCGCACAAGGCATTTTTTTTTTCATGAGTGCCGCGCGCACTAGAGTGTTTTAATTTACCTTAACTTTATCTTCTAAAGAACAGAGATCCCTACCACTTCCCTGATAATATAAAATTAACCACGGCAACTGCTACTTACCGCTGCTGTCGTCAATCAGTCACTAATGGACACTGGAGTGCTTACTGGAGGATCACTCTGAAATCGTCTTATACACGGAGAGGGGTTCAACGTCACTTGGGGAAACGGCTCCAATTCATCCAATTTGTCATTAATACACACCCTGTCGAGCCGCCGTGACTCACCCACTCTTTCCTTGTTTTGGGAAAATCTTCTAATTCCCTTTCATAATATTACTATCCGTTTTCAACCACTCTGCAACCGTTTCTCTTTCCGAGAAATCTTAAGCAGGACAACAGCAAAAACCAGTTGTCTACAAACATTTATTTCATGAAAATATACAGAATAACTTAATGTAACAAGATATAATGTATCATAGGATTCTACAAACCAGCAACCACTTATATAATATCAGTTCTTCACCAAATAAACTGCGCTAAGCTACTGCTCAATATTCGACCCACAGCCTCCTGCCTCTTCACTGCTTTTGACTAGGTAACCTGCATATAAAAATATATCCAGCAAGAATATAATGACTTTCTCACCTTACATTGCGTCACTCATGCCATATGCATTCAAGTACTCCCTCTTACATATCATGGTGGCCATCTAATTCCCTGTTCTGCGTCCTGAAACCCGCCACTAAGAACATCTGTCTCTGTGTTCTCAAATCAGGTAGGAACTCCTACAGCCTCTTCAATATTTGCTGCTACTTGAAGTCCTCAGACCATACCTAACTATCCAGGGGGCAAATTCACGAAGGTACTTACGAAGGTTTTTCTTCTTAGCTACGAATGTTTTCCTTCTTAGCGCCTTCGTGGCGGCTACGTCGGTATTCAGGTAGCTACACTAAGTCGAAAAACCTTCGTATGTTTGGTCCGGCATCTAAGTGTGCTGTCGGGCACTCGTAGCTTTACGTAAACTGGATATAACTCAATTTTTCTCTACTACATAACACTGCGATCGATTTTAATATAACAAAAGATTATTAGTTGGCGAATCTCGTGAAGAGGAGTCCTTCGTGTTAGTTATATATGCATTCTCTGCTTGAAACTTGAAGTAAATATGTCTTTTATGATAGTAGAATTAGTTTTATAATACCAAGATATTATACCCGAAGTTATTAAGTAAATAAACACTGGTGAACATGAAATATGAGAGAAGGTTATGAGCCCTGCCTGATGGGAGCATTTACTATCACTAAATGCCCCTGTTCACCTAGTAATCAGTAAGGGTGTACCTTAACTAAACATACACAGTTTTAATTGATTTTGTTTGGTTTTATTTTGAAATTAAATCTGGGTGAGACATAAAGGAAAAATATCCTGCACAAGTGATGTTAGGTTAGGGCAAAAACTTCTCATTGAATACTTAAACCTATAATTATGACTGTATGGACTATTAAAGAAGAGAGAGGAAAGTAGGGGTTCAAAACCTCTTCCTGTTACACAATTTGGGTGTGTGGAACCAGTAGTTATCAAAACTTTTGAAGGCACCAAGCTGGGAAGGCTATGTAGCACCATTGTGTGTAGAAATAAACCTAATTTTTTTTAAACAAATAATGCACCTGTGAGAAACAAATCCTGTCAGCTGTAAAAATATTGATGCAGTTATTTAAATAAAAAATATAATGAAAGAAATATTACTGGTTTATTTTTATCCTATCTTTTTGTAATATACAGTACAGTATATCCAAAGAAGTGAAAAATTGAGACATAATGCACAATTTATTGAATGATTCAAAAGAAATATGACTACTGTATTACATATCAGCATGAGATCTTAATGATCCATGGTTAACATGATTTAATAAGGATAATATTGGTAATAACACAAACTATAATTTAAAATCTTTATTACTGATATTTTTGTATTAAGAAGCTTAGGTATACATAGCAATGTGCTGCTACCCTATTCAATATGGAAGATTACACAGTGTAGATAAAAAAAACTAGCTATAAGTTCATCTAATACTCCCATCTCACAGGATGGTTAGTCATACATGGAATCAGGGGAGAAAATACCAGCCTCAATACAAACAAAATAATCAACTCTGACTAAACAATAACTTCACAATTTTCACAAGAGGTAAGCACTGAATCATGGAAACATTATATTATAACTACTCTTACTAGTTTCTACAAGACTCCTCTCAAACAATGTATTTTTTTTTAACATGTTTAGGTATACACAGCAATGTGCTGCTTCCCTATTCAGTATGAAGGACCACACAGTGTAGATCAAAAAACAGCTACAAGCTCATCCAACATCCTCACCTCACAGGATGGCCAGCCATACATGGAATCAGGAGAGAACAAAATACTTCAGGCTGATCTATTAGCCTCCACCAGCAAAATCTGGGTGCAGCACAAGAATGTCTTCCAATATTCCTGAGTGTATGATGTTATTACAGAGCTCAAAGTTCCTCATTCCATTTTGTCTGAAGTCACTGATAACAGGGTAATCACAGATATAGTGTTGGAGAGTATGTTCTCTCAAGTAGGACTGAAAACATATTTTTTTTTTTTACCCAGATGGTTAAAACCCACGGAACCGCCTACCCGCTGACGCCGTACCTGCCAAAATCCAGCTAGAAAATATCATTAGGACAAGTGGCGGGACTTAACAAGCCCCTGGCTTTTTGTCCTCGTCGAGGCCACTAGATAGTTAGTGGCCCTTGGGTAAATTTAGGTAAATAAATACGTAAATAGATACCATCGCTTCTCAAGTCTTGGGAGCGACAAGGGGAGCTATACACTATCTCTTAGAATTACGTAGGTAAACAAAAAATGAAACATATTTGTATACTACAATGTCGGTGCTGACTGTACAAGTTGAAAAAACATTGTTTTACTTCGAAATATACTAATTTTATAAGAAAGTTCGACGTATATATGTCGCAAGTGGTCACGGATAAGCTCCGATATGGCAGCGTCGTGATTGGCTACAGCTGTAAGATGAAAAATGTTACCTTCTCTCTGATTGGCCAAACTAAAAGCCTAGTGACATCTAGCGAGACCTAAGTGAACTACTTAGAAATCTTTGTAAGTTTACTTCTCTGAAACGCTCTTTGGCGCGTTCTTAGCGGGCACTTAGGAACCTTCGTAGCAAACCTACTTACGAAGAAATACATGGAGCTTCGAGAATCTAGGTCCAGGCCTTGGGCTTCACCATATTGGCCCTGGAGCCAACCATGGCATCCTTACTATTGAGTACATCCTACTGTCATTTGCTATGCAATACATAATGTAACTCTAGGAATAGATTAAACTTATCCATACTTAATCAGAATCATAACTAACCATCCTAGTTATGGATAACACATTCCTTATCCTAGCCCTCGACTACACCTTTTACCATATTGTCCAAGAAGTACTTCCTTCCATATTGTCCAAGTACTTCGTACCAGCTAGTTTATTAAGTACTTCCTACCACATTGTCCAATAATTATGCCAAAAAACATAGCTAAGTACTGTATCCTGTTTTCTTTCGTTTGGACTACAGGCTTCTGTTAACTAACCTAATTCAGCAAGGCTCGTGTACCTGTCAGCATGGGTAATAATCACACTCATATTTATCTAGAGGGTCAAGAAAAACCATACATTTACTAAGCACACCAGTATGCTCGTGGTAAAAACAATTTAATAAACGAAAACAATAAAAATGTATATAAAAATTATATATAAATTCCTCATTACATGGCATGACACAATCACTGCAATTATCTATCTAGTCTAGACTTTATATGGATTATACTCTTTAATCCGTCTCCTCAGATAACTATCAACTACAATAGAACAAAGAATACACAGACTTAACTGGACATGTTCACAGCACAGACCTCCACCAGCTACTTTTCTCTTCCAGCAACGCGGCTTCACACCCACCTCATGCTACTCCACCCCCCCCCCCCACCCCGCAGTTACTAAGTGCTCAATATAAATCTTTACTAACGGAGTACAGGCTCAAATAATCACTCTCAGACAGACACAATCACACTAACATAATAATATACACATTCTAATAGCATAACTAAAATAATACACATTCTAATATCATAACCAAAATAATACACATTCTTAAAGGACTAAAATGAAACATTTACTTATTAATGGTGTCACAAGCTGGCAACACAACACTGGACACGACTCGGCCACCTCATGCAGACACACACAAATATTTATCATGAACACTTCCTGTCCATTGATGGCAAGCTCTCTTCCTCAGACAATGGAATACAATACTGAAATAGAATGCTTATAACTACATTCTACTATAAACACAATGTATATCAGCCCACTAATATATATATCTATATAAATAAAAATGGAAGTGTTCGTTTGTTCAAAATCACTTAATCTCCGAAAGGTCTTCACCGATTGCCTTGAAATTTTCACACAATGTTCCATTCGCATCTGAGCGGGTTTTTATATACATACAATATTGATGTCACGTCTGTGACGGGAAAAAACATGCTTTTTTGAAAAGCTGTGTTTTTCGTGTGTTTTTCAAGTGAGGGAAATCTTCGAAACCCCTTTACCGATTGCTTTGAAATCTTGACACAACATTGTTCTCAACTAAGCGAGTGTTTTTATATAGTTACCATATACATGCCTCAAATGTGACAGGAAAAAACATGTTTTTTTTTTAAACAGCTCCATCTGTAGGACGTATGAGCATCACGAGCTGTATATCCGAAAGTTTTTCACCGATTGCTATGAAATTTTGACACAACGTTTCTTTCAAATAAGTGCGTGTTTTGATAAGCCTACTATTTAGAAGCCACACCTGTGATAGGTGAAAAAGAGCATTTTTTTTTAAAACAGCGCCATCTGTTGCACGTAAGAGCAACATACAATACACAAAATATGTTACGGTTCCATTTCATTGTTTCCAGTTGCATTGATATATTGAATTTTCAAAGATTTTTATTTATTTTCATTTTGATTTAATTATTTTGTGTGACGTTGCGTTGGAATTGAGCTGTGTTATTTACCATACCGTTCAATTCGTGGGTATAGCTTATTTGTTTCTATTTTAATTGTTTTTCATTTCGTTTTTTAACTGTTCTTCTTATTTTTCAGTGCGATTGGTGGTGAAATTGAGCTGTATCGATTGATCTGCGTTTGAATTGAAATATTTCGTTAGTATTTTTGGTTTTGGTTTTGAAAACAAAAAAATGAACAACACGTTTATTTCACAGCTGCAAATGTGCAACAAACAGCAATGAATCCACCGACTTCAACGTTAACTGCTTTTTCACGTTATGTGAAAATGATGCGTTTGCGAAAACACTGCTGTATGTGGAAGTGCCTACGTATTACACATGGAATGCCAGTAGAAAATCATTTGAACGACGTAAACGAGGAGAGCGAGTTTTTTTTTTGTTTTTTTTTTTTTTCTTTTTCTTTTTAGCAGGGATAATCCTGCGCGGGCCCTAAGCCTCTGGCTGGCCCAATAAGTGATGCTCGTTTCTGTTTTACCTGGGCGGAGGATGAGTATGTATGACCCGTATGGTCGCTTCAGTAAGATTTTGCCACATGTGTTTAACAACTTCCTGTGCTCTGTCGAATCGAAGGTGAAATCTTAACGGGTTTGTAACTGTTCACTGTGTTAGATAATGTTCCAGTGGTCTGTCGGGCATTTCTCCACAGTGTTGACATTTCCTCTCACCTTCCGGAACCTGTAAGCCTATTTCCCATGCACATGGGTATCCAAGCCTGATGCGATGTAAGTGCACTTCTGTTGTTCTACCGCCCCCGTTCATCAAACTAAGTGGTTCGTAGTTGGTGGAATTCTTGTACCAACCCGCAGATCCTGATGTTGCAACTGCTGTGTTGTGGTCACTGTACAGCCTTCGCATTGCTCTGTTTCGAATCACTTTCTTCATCTGGGAGAGACTCTGTGGTATGTAAATGTCTACATTCCTCCTCTTAGTAGGAAGTTTTGCAGCTTCGTCTGCAATGTCATTACCTAATAGTCCCACATGACTTGGCACCCAGTTGATAAGCACCCGTCGGCCTTGTCGGTGGAGTGTGTGCATGAATGATAAGACATTGGTGATCAGATGGATGTTATCACATATGTGTTCCTGTTGCAAGGTTTCAATGGCGGTTCTCGAATCTGTATGGACGATAACATGTTGGCGGTGTTCAGCAAGAGCATGTTCCAAAGCCTTTTGAATGGCTAGCATCTCAGTCTGTAAAGTCGAACACCCATTTGAGAGCCTCCAACTATATACAGAGTTTCCTGCTTTAACTGCAGCTCCGGTTTCCTGTCCCTGCTGGTCTACTGACCCATCCGTGAAGTAAGTGAAGCTGTCGGATGCCATGTTTGCTTCTATATGCATCTGTGCAATGTGACGCAGCAGATGAGGATGTGTCTGGTTCTTCTTTCCGTCAAGAGCCATAATCTGAAAGTCTGCTGGCAGAGATTCCCAAGGGGCTTGTATAACAAAGTCTGCATGTATGTCGTCGACACCCCTCTCAGTGACTGTGTTTGCCATATCGAACGTATCGATGGCATTTATCGCACAATGGGTCCACCTGTTGCTATTGGAGGCTCTTCTGTCCAGAGTTAGTGCTCCAGTGATCAAATCTTTAAGTGAACTGATTCTAGGTCTAGTCAATATCTTGGTCAGCATGCACGCAGCAATCCCCTTTACCCTTATTTCAATCGACGTTAGCTTTGTCTCTAGTCTTAGGTTCAGGATTTTAGTCCATCTGGGAGCACCTGTTATGACTCGCAATGCATCATTTTGAAGAACCTCAACGTTTGCCCACTGACCAGGAGAAAGAGTGAGTAAGGCAGGTGCTGCATAATCAACCAGGGAACGAACTTCGTGTATGTAAAACATTCTCAACACTCTGTGTCCCGCTCCTAGACGGGGCCCTGTGATTGCTCTCATTATATTTATTCGTGACTTTGCTTTCTCCTTTAGATATTGAATTTGCTTATTGAATGTCATCTTAAAATCAATCCACACTCCGAGATATCGATATTGTGGAACCCACTGAAGGTTAATGTCCTGAATGCGTAGGTGCCTGTCTGGAGCCTTGCCACCTAGTCTCATCGCCTTAGACTTCTGTGCAGATATTTTTAGCCCTAAAACACTGCATTCAGATGTCACTTGATCTAAAGCACCTTGAGCTTTATTTAGAAGTGAAGGACCCGTAACGACTAATGCTAGATCATCAGCATAGCTTAGCAATGTAACCCCTTCTGTAAAGGACATGGTAACAAGGTTTTCCATAAGGATGTTAAAAAGACTAGGACTGAGGACTCCTCCTTGTGGAGTCCCATTCTCGTGCAAGTGGTAGTCCGACACTTGTCCTTGCAACTTTACTCTGGCATACCTGTGACTTAGGTAATCTTGAATCCATGCTAGCATTTTCCCCCTCACACCTTTTTTAACTAAGGTGTGTAGTATTGCTGGCGGGCTTGCAAGTTCAAATGCTTTTTCCAGATCAAGGAAGACCACTATAGCTGGACCCGAGTTAACTGTTCCTAGTAATGTTGCTATGCAGTTGGCAGTACCTACACCTCTAGTGAAGCCAAATATGTGTTTATGAAGGTCTCCAGTCTTCCACAGTAGCCTATTTAAGACCATCCGTTCTGCAGGTTTACTAACGCATGATGTTAAGGAAATGGGTCTGTAATTGCCAGGTTCATTCGGCTTAGGAATCGGTATGATGTCTGCTTTCTTCCAAGAGGGCGGTAGTTTGCCTTGCTGCCAAGACGCATTGATGACGTCCAACATCCCTCGGTCTCCAGCAGGACCTGCATGTGCGATCATTGAGTATGTAATGTTATCAGCACCTGGTGCAGTGTCCTTACCACCCTTTTTGGCTCTGCTTAGTTCCTGTTCGGTGAAGGGACAGTCACATTCGTCATTTATAGCTAAGCCCTCATGAATGACTGTCATCCTCTCTTGTTTTAAGAGTTCTTGCTGCCTTCGGACCATTGCAGGAAGCTGATATGAAGCTGTTCTTTCTGCAAATTGGAGAGCAAGTCTCTCAGCCTCCGGCAATGGTTGAATACATGCCTGTGGCCGGGCTGGTCGACCTGATATAGTTTTAATCTGACCCCATATCTTGCCAAGACTACTATGTTCATTTAGAGTTTGACACCACTCAAACCATCTTGCCTCCTTTACTTCTCGAGAAACTCGCCTTGCTTCAGATATCACCGCTCGTAGCAGAGTTCTTCCTTCTGGTGTGGGGTTTCTCTTTAGATGTTTTCTGAAGATATTGACTCTGTGGTTCTGTTCTTTAACGTCATTACTATAGAACCAATAGTTCTTTCGTTTCGTGTTACCTGTGATAATGATTGGAATAGCTTTGTTCGCAGCAGCTGCAACGGCTTCTTGCAGATTGGTCTCGTGTATGTTCAAATCCTCAGGTGGCGTGTACGTTGCATACCATTTTTCAAGTTCTTCCTGGTATACATTCCAATTGGCCTTTCCTAAATTCCACCGAGGCTGCGCAGGAGGTGTAGGAGGTCGTGCCAGGTTGAGTGTCGTGACAGTAGCATAGTGGTCACTGGTGATCACCGGGTCTACTTCCCACTTCGCCTGTTGCTGGAGTGCTGTGGAGATGAATGTAAGATCAAGGGAACCTCCTAGAATGTGAGTGGGTTCCCCAGTGTTGAGAAGTGTAATTTCAGGTACTTCTCGCAGAGCTGCAGCTAAATGGCGCCCATCTGCATTGGCTGGCCCAGTTGCACCTAACTCTGGATGATGAGCATTAAAATCTCCAGCAATAATTAAATTTTCCTGCGTGGCCAAGGCAAGCACTGCCTCTGCTTCTAGTTTACGTCTAGGGGGCTTGTAGACGTTGTATATGAGGAGCTCAAAATTAGCCATATTCACTGTAACTGCTAATACCTCTACTCCATCCCCACATGAAACCGAGTCTATTTTCTTGCTGGGTATGGTGTTTCTGACTAGGGTCATTAATCCTCTTAGTCTCCCCTGCTCATACGGGAGAACATAGTGCTGATATCCAGCTAATCTGAAGGATTTCGTGGCTGGGAAAGAGTTTCTTCCAAAACGATTATATCTGCTTTCGTGCTGATTGCAGCCTCCTGAAGTGTGTGTTTTTTATTTCCAAGACCTTGTATGTTCCACTGCAGAATTCGTAATGGCCAGACGACGGGTTCGGTTGGTGTTGCTTGTTCTACTAGAACTCCTCCTCGGAATCGACCGCTATATTCTCCGCCTCGCAAGTCGTGTCGCTGCAGGTCGGACTGCATTGATTGTCCGTGGTCAACCCCGGCATTGTTGGAATCTGTGCAGAACTGTGGTCCATCACTTTGTTGTTGGTATTGCTGCAAGTCGGACTGCATTGATTGCTCGCGGCCGTTTCTTGTGTTGGCGGAACCTGCGCATCTCTGCTGTTCAATACGTCTTTGTTGGCGTTGCTGCAGATCAGACTGCATTGGCAGTTGTTGTCTGTCACCTGTGTTGGAAGATTCTGTTGATCGTGGGTGGTCACTGCGTTTGCAGTTGCGTTTGTGAATGTTGATGTCCCGGAGTCTTGACTAGCCGACTGTTGTTGGTAGTCAGTATGTCCAAGTTGCGTTGTTTGTCCTCTTGTGCTCCATCCTGTCGGAGACTGTCTATTTCTCGTGTAACTGTGGTCTGCTGCACGATCTTGTCCATTATCACACAAGTGATGTCTTGAGTCTGTTGTTGTGAGGCGTTCTGCGTCATCTGTAGGCAATTGATAATGGTCTCTGCCATGATCTTCACGATGGTTTGCAGCTGGACCTCGGTAAAACTGTATAGCTGGGGAGTAGATTCCGAAAGTAAGTGTTTTCTGCTCATTTGCACTTGCTGGACTTCTGCAACACTTTCGTGTAATGTCTGATTCGGAATTGACAGATTCGGGAAATTTTGCTCTGTGAGAGCGGGTGGCTGTTGTGGCTGTGCACGAGTGTTCCAGACGTTGGTGTTGGTGGATGTACCGCTGGTCAGTGTGTTGACCCTGGCCTGAGCTGTCTGCACTTTTTGTTTCCGCGCAGAGCAGGTTGTGCTCCAGGCATGATGTTTGCCTCCACAATTTGGACATTTGGCTGTTGTGGTCTGGTTTGCCTTGTGCATGGCAATACAGTCTTTGGGGGGATGTCTCAGGCTGCACACTCCGCACCTCTCCTGTCCTGTGCAGCGTGACTGATGGTGGCCGTATTTCTGACACCTGAAGCAGCGTAAGGGTTCCGGGACGTATGGCCTCTGTCGGTATGTCCCCCAATTTCCAAGACCGAAAGTTTCCGGCACATGTCCCATGACGGTCACCAGAACCTGACGCGTCGCTGCCTTGTCTACTTTTGTGTGGCAACGTTCCGCACTCAGGACTTGCTTGTGTTCTAGCACTGGATCCAGGGGAAAGTCGATTGGGTATCCCAAAAGCACGACTCGTGTGCGTCGTTCTGAAGGGTCCAGCTTTACCAAGCACACAGGTTTCCCCTGCAGGACTCTTACCTTCTCTAAGTAATGTGCAGTCTGTTGGTCTTGTGGTGTCAGTATTATTTCTCCCTTCAGGTTGACCGTAATGGAAAGTTTGAGCTCTGGTTGTTCTTTTTCCATCGCCGTTACTACTCCATATGCTGTAGGAAAGTGGTCGGTCTGCATTATCTTGAATTTCGGAAGAAGTGCAGAGGCTGGTGAAGTCTGGTGTGAGACTGGTGGTGTCCTCCCCTGTCCCATACTGCTGTCCTGCGGCTGGGCTGTGGAGAGAGGAACAATGGCCGACATTGGCTGGCGTGAAACCGGTGGTGTCCTCTCCTGACTCATACTGCCGTCCCGCGGCAGCGTTGCGGACAGAGAAGCATTGACTGACACTGGCTGGTGTGTGACTGACGCTGTCCTCTCTAGGTCCATTACGTCCGCTGACTTGCTGGTAGAAGCAAGTGGTAAAGCCTCGATAGCAGTTTTCTTTGGGGCCTGCTGCACATCGGTCCACCGTCCTTCCTCGTCCGAAAGCTGCTTCCATTCCCTCTTGCGCTGAGCCTTCCCCATGGCTCTCTACACGTAGTGAGAACCGACTCAAACCACCGGAGCAGCAGGCGACACGTCCTCACTGCACGGTAGCTCAGGAGCAACGGAGAGCGAGTTGACGGACAACCTGGCATATTCAAACAAACTAAGATAGGCAGACTGTACACCATGCATTCCAATCAAGATGAATGCTTCTTTTTTCGCAAGCTGTTGGTAAATGTGCCAGGTCCAACGTCTTTCCAGCCATTGAGGTTTGTTAGCGGCGTAACATATGCTACTTTCCATAGTACATGTCAAGCTCTGAATTTATTGGAGAACAACCGACACTGGGATGTATGCATTAATGACACGTCCAACACGTCACATCCAAATCAAATTCGTGCATTGTTTGCAATCATATTGATCACCGGCTCTCCTTCATCTCCAACAGAGTATGGGAGAAACACAAATCGCACATATTCATTTTGGCAGCATTTCGACTCCAAAATAGCATAACCTTAGCTCTTGCATTGTCAGGAATAACTGGGACATTGTTACCAGGTGGAAGAACTGCTACTTCGGCTTTGATTGGCTGCTTGCTCGTTGCAGGGTGCGGTCACGGCGTTGGCGCTCTCTCAGTTGTTGGCTGACGTCTGGTGCGAGCAGGACGCTGTTGTTGGTGTGTGGTGTGCCGGCTAGCCTGTGGGGGCAGCTGGCGTTATGGCGTCGTCGGTGACGCGGATTCGGAGGGTGGATTCTGCAGGATTGGAGTTCTCGGCGGCTGCTGATTGGGCGTTGGTGGAAGTGACGCTTTTGGATGTTTTCCAGGTGGACCTGCTCACTGTTTACGGCCTTGAGAAGATCTCTGACAAGCGTGTGGTGATCAAGTTCTCTGCCCCTGGTCCATATCAGCGTTTTGTGAGTGATTTTGCTGGGCGTTCTCATCTGCTCCCGGGCTCTGCTGGTACTGTGGAGGTGTCGGATCGGTGTGTGGCGCCGACGTTTGTCAGCATCCATGGAGTTCCCTTGGACTTTCCCGAGGAGGTCCTTCGCACCTGCTTCTCTCGGTACGGTACTGTATTCACTCACCGTATAACCTGCCTCCGCTCAGGCCGCCTGTCGGGCTTGAGGACCAATGTGCGGACCCTTGGCATGCGCTTGACGCGTGATATTCCTTCTCAGGTCAAGTTCTACGGCTTTAACATGCGGGTTTTCTATGAGGATCAACCACGCACCTGTTTTCGGTGTGGTTTGCGAGGGCATCTTGCGGCCGGTTGCACTGCTTCCGGGATGGGGGAACCAGCTATCTTCCAGGAGGGTGATTTTCCCCCCTTGGGGGTTGGGGGGGCCAAGCCGGTTGGTGCAGAGACCGTGTTTGTCCCCCGCGGCCCCTCCTCGTCGTTGGTGCCTTCTGCTTCGACTGATCCTACTCCGGCTGTTCAGCAGTTTGACCCACCTGGCTCGTTGGTGTCTGATGTGGCGCCCCCACTTCCTGTGCACGTCGTCACTGCGGAGGTTCATCGGGCTTCAGATGTTGCTGCCATGGAGACAGGTACGTCTGTGGAAGCTGCTCCATCGTGTGTAGGTGGGAGTGGCGATCCTGCAGGCCCTTCGTGTAGGGTTGCTCCTTCGTCTGGTGGCCGTTCATCCGACGTGGTTGCTGCTGCTCCGGAGGTGCCGCGGTCCTCTCATGGCTCTAGAGGGCCTTCCCCGGTCGCGACGTCGGACCAGCCCCGTCGTAAGCGGGAGGCACGGGCGCGTTCCTCTGACAAAGGTCCTCCCATTAAGCGAGGGGGGTCTACGGCTGGAGCTGCTGTGGCGTGCGCCCCTCCTCCTCCTCCCTCTGGTGGCCTGATGCGGTCTGTTGCACCCGGGGCCCCCTCTGGGGGCAGTGACGCCCCAGAAGCAGTTGCGGTTGATCGGTGGGTGGTGTCCTCTGGTGTGGAAGATCCTGGACGGGATGCGCTGACGTTGAAGTTTACAAAGTCTTCAAAGTGTGCGAGCGTCGACGTTCCTGTGGGGCCCTCCTCTGCAGGGTTGCCAGATGGTGCGCCTACTGTTCCTACTGCCTCCCATGTGGGGGGCTCTGCTCCACCTTCTACGGGGGCTGTGGGGTTGGTGGGGTCCTCATTGCCTTCCTGATGGCGCCCTCTCTGACTTGTGCGACGCTGAATGTGCGTGGATTGCGTGACTTGGCTGTACAGATGGGCTTGGTGGCTGTGCTTCGTGAGCAACGTGTAGATGTAGCCTTTATTCAGGAGCATAATGTGCGTGACTTGAGTGCTTTGTCTGGGTTGACTGATGATTTTCATGTAGTGCTTAATCCGCCGAGGATGTCCTTTGGGGGCACGCTGATGCTGTTCTCCCGGAGGGCGTCCATTTCCGTGATTCACACGGAGATGGATGAAGATGGCCGGGTGTTGTTCGCTCGTGTGCGGTACCTCGGGGTGGAGATTCCCTTATTGACTGTGTATGCTCCTTCTGGCACGGCGCGTCGCAAGGAGAGGGAGGAGTTTTTCCAGGGTGAGCTGTTACACTTCTTGCATCATGACACAAGGGACATGGTTTTTGGGGGTGATTTTAATTGTGTCACTCTCGCAAGGGATTGCAATAGTGCGCATCCGCAGAATGTTTCTCGGGCGTTGGTCTCCACCTTACAGAGTTGTGGGTTTCGTGATGCTGCTCTCATGTTTGGGGGCGATTTGGAATTCACCTTTGCTGCGCGAGGGGCGTCTTCCAGGCTGGATCGTTTTTATGTTCATGGGCAGGAGGGCTCTGTTTTTGCGTTTCGTACAGTTCCTGTTGCCTTTTCTGATCATTGTTTGGTTGTGGTGCGTGTTGCTGTTCATAGTCAGGTTCGTGTGGGGAGGGGTTGGTGGAAGTTCAATGGTCGGTTGTTGCGTTGTCCTTGGGTGCGTGAGGCGTTTCGTGGGTGGTGGGTGGGGCTTGTTGCTCGCAAGTGCGAGTTTTCGTCTGTGTTGGACTGGTGGGAGTGGTGCAAGGTGAAATGCAAGTCCTTTTTTGTTGTGGTTGCGAGGCGTGAGGCGGCGGGGCGGTTTGGTTTGTTGAGCTTTCTTCAGGCGCGGTTGACTCGGTTGTATGTGTTGCTAAATGGTGGGGCTGATTGTTTTGATGCTATTTCGGTGTGTAAGGAGCGCATTTGTGGTTTGCGGGAGGAGTTGGCAGAAGGGGTTCGGGTGCGGGCTCGTGTTGACGAGCGTGTGTCTGGTGAACGGCTTTCTCCTTTTCTTTTGCGAAAGGAGAAAGCCCTTCGGGACTTGGTTCTTTTCACCGGTCTCCAGCGTCCGGACGGTTCTGTTTTGTCTAACACGGATGGGGTCCTGTTGTATGTGCAGCAGGAATTGGGAGCGCTGTATGGGGAGGTAGGGGTGGATGAGGATTTGGCTGCTTTCTTTTTGCGTCACTGCTCTCCTGGTTTGTCGGCTGCGGGTTGTTCCGCTTTGGTGAGGGACGTGTCGTCGGCTGAGCTCTGGGATGTGGTGCGGTCTTTCCGTTCCGGCAGAGTGCCTGGCTCGGATGGGCTCCCTGCGGAATTTTATGTGACTTTCTGGAATGTGATTGGGGAGGCTTTTTTGGAGGTGGTGCGATTTTGTTTCCTGACCTGTTCCTTACCCGCATCCCATTATGATGGGGTTGTGAGGTTGCTTCCGAAGCCAGGTGATTTGCGTTTTCTGTCGAACTGGAGGCCGATCATCCTGTTATATGTTGATTATAAGGTTGTCTCGAAGTTGCTGGCAGGTCGGTGTCGGGATGTTATTGGTTCTGTGGTTTCGGTTGAGCAATTTTGTGGCATTCCGGGTAGGTCTTTGCTTCAGTGCAATGCTCTTTTATGTGATGTGCTTCTGTGTGCCTCTGAGCTTCGCCTACCTGCGACGATGCTCAGCTTAGATTGGTCGAAAGCATTCGACCGTGTGTCGATGGGCTTTGTGCTGCAGGCTATGGAGAGGTTCGGGTTTCCTCCGTTGTTTCTTTCTTGGGTTCGTATGTTGTATGCCCGCTGTCATAATCGTGTGTGCATTAATGGTTTTTTTAGTGCCCCCTTTGCCGTTCGCCGCTCGGTGCGGCAAGGGTGTCCCTTATCTATGCTCCTTTGTTATTTTTCAGGAGCCTTTGTTTCGTGCGGTTAAGTCATGTGCTTTGGTGGTTCCTCCGAGGCTGCCTGCTGGTCTCTGTTTACCGATCTGTGGGTATGCTGACGATACGGTTCTGTTTGTGGCGACCGATGGCTCTATGGTTGCGGTTCAGGACCTTGTTCGGCGTTTTGAGCTGGCCACTGGGGCCCTTGTTAATAGGGATAAGTCCTGTCTGATGGGGCTGGGGAGCTGGACCTCCCGTTCGGTGTGGGCGGGGTCGTGTTTCCAGTGGTCAGGTTGCTTCGGGTTCTCGGAATTACTTGGTTTAGCTCGTATGCCCAATCCTTGGAGTGGAATTGGGATGCGGTGTCTCGGTCGGTTGAGGTGGCGGTTGGTTTGTTATCCTCGCGTCCATTGACGGTTTATCAGCGGGCGATTGTTGTTACTAGCAAAGTTCTTTCGAGGGTGTGGTTTTTGGCTCAGTGCTTCCCCCTGGATCGGCAGCGTGCTCATAGGTTGGAGTGCAGAGTCTATCGGTATGTGTGGTGTGGGAAGTATCATCCGGTTCGTCGCTCCTCCATGGTTTTGCGGGTGGAGGAGGGGGGTGTTGGCATCCCTGATGTTTTTACCAAGGCATTGGCTTTGTTTTGGGTGTCGTTGCGTCAGTATTTGGGGGTGGGTGGGGGCCTCGGTGCGCTTGGGATTTATTTCTGTTCTGTTCGGTTTAGCTATTTGCTAGAGTTAGGGGCTGGGTGTGAGGTCGCCTTTTGTACACCTGCTGTGTATTCGTGAGCAGTTGGAATTCTGCAGAAGCTCTGTCGTGTTCCAGGGTTTTTGTCCCTGTCGTGTCGGGGGGTTTATGGGGTTCTCCTTCGTCGTGTGAGCCATCGGGTTGAGGGTTTGTTTCCATGCTGTGATTGGGGGGGGATTTGGTCGGTCTTGGGTGGGCGGCATTTGGCTCCGCAGCAGCGGGAGTTTCTCTTTCGGATGCTGCACGAGTCTTTGCCGTCGAATGATCGTTTGTGTATGCTTGGGTTGCGTTCTTCCGCGACATGTGCACATTGTGGATTGGTTGAAACGCAGTTACATGTGTTTTATTTTTGTGAGAGGGTACAGGGTTTAGTTGCTTGGTTGCGTGATGTGATTGCGGTGTTCTGTGGGCTCGGGTTTCAGGGGGATGTTTTACGGTTCCTGTTTCTTTCGTTTCCTCAGGGCTCCGGGCGGCTTCGGAACACTCTGAGTGTCTTGATTGCGGATTATGTGTTTTGCGTGTGGGTTGGGCGTTTGGAGGGCTATGGGGTTCGCCGGATTCTGGGTTTTCTGCGGGGGCGTTTGAGTTTCACATGGTGCTGGTTGCGGCGTGCTTTTCCGGTGAAGTTTGCTGATTGGTTCACTGACGCGTATGTTCAGGGTGATGCTTTGGGGTTGGTGGGGGGCCGGGGGTTTGATTAGTGTTTTGGTGTGGTGTCTATGGATTTTGGGGGAGGGCTTCTTGGGTCATTTGGGCGTTTGGGTTGTGGGTATTCCCCCTGCCCCCTGAGGGCTTCCTCGGCGGTGCGTTGTGTGTGTTTGCCTGCGCTGTGCTTTTGTGTTGCTCCTTGTGTGTGTGTCCTTGTTGTGTGTGTTTTGTGTTCCTTTGCCGGATCCTACGTGTTCCGCTGTTTTTTGTGTGTGTTTATTTGTTTATTTGTTTATTTGTGTGGGCGTTTTTTGTGGTGTGTATGTGTATGTATCTTTTCGTTTGTTCCACAGGTTCCTGCGTGCTCCGGTGCTGTGCTCCTGGTTATGTGGGCTTCTGCCTTGTGTGTGTGACCCTTTTGGATACTTTTATCCGTCATGCTTCATGTAATTTTTCCCTTGTGTTATTTTAATTTATTTTCTTTTTTTTTATGCCGCTGGCTTATTATGTGTAGCTGCTCTGTGTGAGCCTTTGTGTTCTCTGTGTTACTCGTGTTGATCTTGTGTTATGCATGATTGGATTTCTTTTTTATGTTGTATTCTTGTACAAAAAAAAAAAAAAAAAGGAAAAAATCGTCATGCTCTTGCATTTGTTCTGTATAATGTTTGTTGTCTTAAGAGTTCTTTGGGTTCTTTACTATGTACTTTGTCAGGCTTTGTATCTTTTTTATTGTGTATATTGTACTTTTATAAATAAATAAAACAAGAAAACTTCGGCTTTGAAATTGCCATTGAACATGCAATTCAACGAAACTCCCACGTGCAACATTTCCAAAGCATCTGGCATGGGAAAAGAATTGCAGAAATGTAAACTTATTTTTTGGGATGAATACACGATGGCCCACAAAAAATTGCTCAAGGCTCTTGATCGATCATTGCAAGATTTGCCTAGAAACATCAAACCATTTGGGAACGCATTAATATTGCTTGTAGGAGATTTCAAGCAAACATTACCTGTAATTCCTCGATCGACACCAGCGGATGAAATAAATGTTTGCCTGAAATACTCTACTTTGTGGCGCCACGTAGATATACTAAAATTTACTACATATATGCATGTCCAACTGCAAAGCGACTCAACAGCTGAGGTATTTTCAAATCAATTTCTGGAAATTGGGAACGTAAACGTGCCGGTTGATCTGTCCGCAGGACGAATTTCATTGCCTCATAACTTTTACAATTTAGTGACGACAAAAGAAGAATTGTTTGAAAAAGTATTTCCCAATATTCAAACCAATTATAAGAATCGCGATTGACTGAGTTAACGAGCTGTTCTTGCGCCAAGAACAAAGACGTCTACGAACTTAACAATATTATTCAGTCTAACATACAAAGCGAGGCAGTTACATACAAGTTCGTCGACACTGTTGAGGAAGCAGATGAAACAGTTAATTACTCAACAGAATTTTTGAATTCATTCGATCTGCAAAGGATAAAACCGCGCGGACTGCAATTGAAAATTGGCGTGGCATTTATCATGTTGTGAAATATCAACCAGCGAAAGTTTAGCACCGGCACGCGGCTTGCAGTAAAAAATTATTCAGCAACATTGTAGAAGCAACAATCATGACAGGACCTTTCAAAGGTGAAGATGTCCTCAATCCTCACATTCCTATGATTCCAACGGATTTGCCATTTCAATTTAAGAGATTGCAATTCCCAACTCGTTTGGCGTTTGCAATCACCATCAACAAAGCTCAGGGGCAATCATTAGAATTGTGGGGTTTAGATCTAGACACGAACTGCTTCTCACATGGACAATTATATGTTGTGTGTTCTAGAGTCGGCAAGCTGACAATCTCTATATCTTCACACACAATGGAACAAGAAAAAATATTGTATACCCAAAAGCAAGGTGAAATTAAACATGTTAGAAACGTGCATTTTCTCTTTTCTTTCTTTTCCACTTAACCAGACTGAGCCACAGCAACGCGTGGCAGGTACAGCTAGTATATATATAAATTTATCTCATATTCATCCTACAATATAAGATGGGTGTATGACTATGAGAACCAGGTCTTTTTCCCTGGGTCGTAACAGGTTCCAAAAAGCTACTATAGAGAACGAGCCTGGATATGCCTCTGTGACTGTCAAGACCCAAAAACTTAGAAAGCAAATTCCTCCAACCATCTGGCAGATACCTACACCCTAAACAACTGGCTGGACAATTCAACACTCTGCTGATTCCATACATGTCATGCCCTTTCAGCCTTAAATCTTAAACAAAAATCAATATATTGTGTGGGTAAATCAGTTCTACAATATAATGATATT